>NW_027456607.1:232500-394567 GCF_040206685.1 Ascaphus truei | reverse complement strand
CCACCTCGTGACCCACATCACCACTTCCCCCCACCACCTCGTGACCCACATCACCACATCCCCCCCACCTCGTGACCCACATCACCATCTCCCCCCCACCTCGTGATCCACATCACCACCTCCCCCCCCACCTCGTGACCCATATCACCCCCTCCCCCCTACCTCGTGACCCACATCACCTCCTCCCCCCCACCTCGTGACCCACATCACCACCTCCCCCCCACCTCGTGACCCACATCACCACCTCCCCCCCACCTCGTGACCCACATCACCACTTCCCCCCCACCTCGTGACCCACATCACCACCTCCCCCCCACCTCGTGACTCACATCACCACCTCCCCCCCCCACCTCGTGACCCATATCACCCCCTCCCCCCTACCTCGTGACCCACATCACCTCCTCCCCCCCACCTCGTGACCCACATCACCACCTCCCCCCCACCTCGTGACCCACATCACCACCTCCCCCCCACCTCGTGACCCACATTACCACTTCCTCCCCACCTCGTGACCCACATCACCCCCTCCCCCCCACCTCGTGACCCACATCACCACCTCCCCCCCACCTCGTGACCCACATCACCACCTCCCCCCCACCTCGTGACCCACATCACCACTTCCCCCCACCACCTCGTGACCCACATCACCACATCCCCCCCACCTCGTGACCCACATCACCACCTCCCCCCCACCTCGTGACCCACATCACCACCTCCCCCCCCCACCTCGTGACCCACATCACCCCCTCCCCCCACCTCCTGACCCACATCACCACCTCCCCCCCACCTCGTGATCCACATCAACACCTCCCCCCCACCTCGTGACCCACATCGCCACCTCCCCCCCACCTCGTGACCCACATCACCACCTCCACCCCACCTTGTGACCCACATCACCACTTCCCCCCCACCTCGTGACCCACATCACCACCTCCCCCCACCTCGTGACCCACATCACCACCTCCCCCCCACCTCGTGACCCACATCACCACTTCCCCCCCACCTCGTGACCCACATCACCACCTCCCCCCCACCTCGTGACTCACATCACCACCTCCCCCCCCCACCTCGTGACCCATATCACCCCCTCCCCCCTACCTCGTGACCCACATCACCTCCTCCCCCCCACCTAGTGACCCACATCACCACCTCCCCCCCACCTCGTGACCCACATCACCACCTCCCCCCCACCTCGTGACCCACATTACCACTTCCTCCCCACCTCGTGACCCACATCACCCCCTCCCCCCCACCTCGTGACCCACATCACCACCTCCCCCCCACCTCGTGACCCACATCACCACCTCCCCCCCACCTCGTGACCCACATCACCACTTCCCCCCACCACCTCGTGACCCACATCACCACATCCCCCCCACCTCGTGACCCACATCACCACCTCCCTCCCACCTCGTGACCCACATCACCACCTCCCCCCCCCCACCTCGTGACCCACATCACCCCCTCCCCCCACCTCCTGACCCACATCACCACCTCCCCCCCACCTCGTGATCCACATCAACACCTCCCCCCCACCTCGTGATCCACATCACCACCTACCCCCCCACCTCGTGACCCACATCGCCACCTCCCCCCCACCTCGTGACCCACATCACCACCTCCACCCCACCTTGTGACCCACATCACCACTTCCCCCCCACCTCGTGACCCACATCACCACCTCCCCCCACATCACCACCTCCCCCACACCTCGTGATCCACATCCCCACCCCCCCCACATCGTGATCCACATCACAACCTCCCCCCACATCCCCACCCCCCCCACCTCGTGATCCAAATCACAACCTCCCCCCCACTCGTGATCCACATCACCACCTCCCCCCCACCTCGTGACCCACATCACCACCTCCCCCCCACCTCTTGATCCACATCACCACCTCCCGCCCCACCTCGTGATCCACATCACAACCTCCCCCCCACCTCGTGATCCACATCCTCACCCCCCCACCTCGTGATTCACATCCCCCCACCTCGTGATCCACATCCCCCCACCTCGTGATCCAAATCCCAACCTCCCCCCGCATCCCCCCTCGTGATCCACATCACCAACTCCCCCCCGACCTTGTGATCCACATCACCACCTCCCCCCCACCTCGTGATCCACATCACCACCTCCCCCCCACCTCGTGATCCACATCCCCACCCCCCCCACCTCGTGATCAACATCACAACCTCCCCCCACATCCCCACCCCCCCCCCACCTCGTGATCCACATCACAACCTCCCCCCACATCCCCACCTGGTGATCCACATCACCACCTCCCCCCCCCCTCGTGATCCACATCACCACCTCCCCCCCAACTCGTGATCCACATCACAACCTCCCCCGACATCACCACCTCGTGATCCACATCACAACCTCCCCCCCACCTCGTGATCCACATCACAACCTCCCCCCTCACCTCGTGATCCACATCACAACCTCCCCCCTCACCTCGTGATCCACATCACAACCTCCCCCCCACCTCGTGATCCACATCACCACTTCCCCCCGCCTCGTGACACAAACCACCACCTCCCCCCCACTTCGTGACCCACATCACCCCCCCCCACATCGTGACCCACATCACCTCCACCCCCCCACATCGTGATCCACATCACACCTCCCCCACCCACCTCGTGACCCACATCACCACCTCCCCCCCACCTCGTGATCCACATCACAACCTCCCCCCCACCTCGTGATCCACATCACAACCTCCCCCCCACCTCGTGATCCCCATCCTAACCCCCCCCACCTCGTGATTCACATCCCCCCACCTCGTGATCCACATCCCCCCACCTCGTGATCCAAATCCCAACCTCCCCCCGCATCCCCCCTCGTGACCCACATCC
Organism: Ascaphus truei; assembly: GCF_040206685.1. Taxonomy (NCBI): domain Eukaryota; kingdom Metazoa; phylum Chordata; class Amphibia; order Anura; family Ascaphidae; genus Ascaphus; species Ascaphus truei. The sequence goes on along the minus strand of NW_027456607.1, from coordinate 391,711 downwards.
CAACCTCCCCCCACATCCCCACCTCGTGATCCACATCACAACCTTAATACCCCCACCCACCCCACCACCTCGTTACCCACATCACCACCCCCCTCACCACCTCCCCACCTCGTGACTGTGGACGGACGTTTACAGAGGTACACACTTGGAGTCGTTTATAATGTGAAATTATAATAAGGCTTTATGCTGCCTTTTCCTTTTCATCAGGAAATTCATCCAAACAAGGGGGGGGAACAAAGCTTCTAATCACTTGGGAGTAATTCTAGTGAAACACTATGCAATAATTCACATCTCCCTTAATCAAGTAGTTCTCGCAGCCCCAAAACATATAGCATAAATAAGCAGATATAAGCAGTCTCTTAATAATGAAAGTCTTATCTGTTTATCAGCTGTAGAGTAAGCTTCTCTGCCTCCCCCCCACCTCGTGACCCACATCACCACTTCCCCCCACCACCTCGTGACCCACATCACCACATCCCCCCCACCTCGTGACCCACATCACCATCTCCCCCCCACCTCGTGATCCACATCACCACCTCCCCCCCCACCTCGTGACCCATATCACCCCCTCCCCCCTACCTCGTGACCCACATCACCTCCTCCCCCCCACCTCGTGACCCACATCACCACCTCCCCCCCACCTCGTGACCCACATCACCACCTCCCCCCCACCTCGTGACCCACATCACCACTTCCCCCCCACCTCGTGACCCACATCACCACCTCCCCCCCACCTCGTGACTCACATCACCACCTCCCCCCCCCACCTCGTGACCCATATCACCCCCTCCCCCCTACCTCGTGACCCACATCACCTCCTCCCCCCCACCTCGTGACCCACATCACCACCTCCCCCCCACCTCGTGACCCACATCACCACCTCCCCCCCACCTCGTGACCCACATTACCACTTCCTCCCCACCTCGTGACCCACATCACCCCCTCCCCCCCACCTCGTGACCCACATCACCACCTCCCCCCCACCTCGTGACCCACATCACCACCTCCCCCCCACCTCGTGACCCACATCACCACTTCCCCCCACCACCTCGTGACCCACATCACCACATCCCCCCCACCTCGTGACCCACATCACCACCTCCCCCCCACCTCGTGACCCACATCACCACCTCCCCCCCCCCACCTCGTGACCCACATCACCCCCTCCCCCCACCTCCTGACCCACATCACCACCTCCCCCCCACCTCGTGATCCACATCAACACCTCCCCCCCACCTCGTGACCCACATCGCCACCTCCCCCCCACCTCGTGACCCACATCACCACCTCCACCCCACCTTGTGACCCACATCACCACTTCCCCCCCACCTCGTGACCCACATCACCACCTCCCCCCACCTCGTGACCCACATCACCACCTCCCCCCCACCTCGTGACCCACATCACCACTTCCCCCCCACCTCGTGACCCACATCACCACCTCCCCCCCACCTCGTGACTCACATCACCACCTCCCCCCCCCACCTCGTGACCCATATCACCCCCTCCCCCCTACCTCGTGACCCACATCACCTCCTCCCCCCCACCTAGTGACCCACATCACCACCTCCCCCCCACCTCGTGACCCACATCACCACCTCCCCCCCACCTCGTGACCCACATTACCACTTCCTCCCCACCTCGTGACCCACATCACCCCCTCCCCCCCACCTCGTGACCCACATCACCACCTCCCCCCCACCTCGTGACCCACATCACCACCTCCCCCCCACCTCGTGACCCACATCACCACTTCCCCCCACCACCTCGTGACCCACATCACCACATCCCCCCCACCTCGTGACCCACATCACCACCTCCCTCCCACCTCGTGACCCACATCACCACCTCCCCCCCCCCACCTCGTGACCCACATCACCCCCTCCCCCCACCTCCTGACCCACATCACCACCTCCCCCCCACCTCGTGATCCACATCAACACCTCCCCCCCACCTCGTGATCCACATCACCACCTACCCCCCCACCTCGTGACCCACATCGCCACCTCCCCCCCACCTCGTGACCCACATCACCACCTCCACCCCACCTTGTGACCCACATCACCACTTCCCCCCCACCTCGTGACCCACATCACCACCTCCCCCCACATCACCACCTCCCCCACACCTCGTGATCCACATCCCCACCCCCCCCACATCGTGATCCACATCACAACCTCCCCCCACATCCCCACCCCCCCCACCTCGTGATCCAAATCACAACCTCCCCCCCACTCGTGATCCACATCACCACCTCCCCCCCACCTCGTGACCCACATCACCACCTCCCCCCCACCTCTTGATCCACATCACCACCTCCCGCCCCACCTCGTGATCCACATCACAACCTCCCCCCCACCTCGTGATCCACATCCTCACCCCCCCACCTCGTGATTCACATCCCCCCACCTCGTGATCCACATCCCCCCACCTCGTGATCCAAATCCCAACCTCCCCCCGCATCCCCCCTCGTGATCCACATCACCAACTCCCCCCCGACCTTGTGATCCACATCACCACCTCCCCCCCACCTCGTGATCCACATCACCACCTCCCCCCCACCTCGTGATCCACATCCCCACCCCCCCCACCTCGTGATCAACATCACAACCTCCCCCCACATCCCCACCCCCCCCCCACCTCGTGATCCACATCACAACCTCCCCCCACATCCCCACCTGGTGATCCACATCACCACCTCCCCCCCACCTCGTGATCCACATCACCACCTCCCCCCCAACTCGTGATCCACATCACAACCTCCCCCGACATCACCACCTCGTGATCCACATCACAACCTCCCCCCCACCTCGTGATCCACATCACAACCTCCCCCCTCACCTCGTGATCCACATCACAACCTCCCCCCTCACCTCGTGATCCACATCACAACCTCCCCCCCACCTCGTGATCCACATCACCACTTCCCCCCCGCCTCGTGACACAAACCACCACCTCCCCCCCACTTCGTGACCCACATCACCCCCCCCCACATCGTGACCCACATCACCTCCACCCCCCCACATCGTGATCCACATCACACCTCCCCCACCCACCTCGTGACCCACATCACCACCTCCCCCCCACCTCGTGATCCACATCACAACCTCCCCCCCACCTCGTGATCCACATCACAACCTCCCCCCCACCTCGTGATCCCCATCCTAACCCCCCCCACCTCGTGATTCACATCCCCCCACCTCGTGATCCACATCCCCCCACCTCGTGATCCAAATCCCAACCTCCCCCCGCATCCCCCCTCGTGACCCACATCCCAACCTCCCCCCACATCCCCACCTCGTGATCCACATCACAACCTTAATACCCCCACCCACCCCACCACCTCGTTACCCACATCACCACCCCCCTCACCACCTCCCCACCTCGTGACTGTGGACGGACGTTTACAGAGGTACACACTTGGAGTCGTTTATAATGTGAAATTATAATAAGGCTTTATGCTGCCTTTTCCTTTTCATCAGGAAATTCATCCAAACAAGGGGGGGGAACAAAGCTTCTAATCACTTGGGAGTAATTCTAGTGAAACACTATGCAATAATTCACATCTCCCTTAATCAAGTAGTTCTCGCAGCCCCAAAACATATAGCATAAATAAGCAGATATAAGCAGTCTCTTAATAATGAAAGTCTTATCTGTTTATCAGCTGTAGAGTAAGCTTCTCTGCTCTCCTGGAACCGCACTGAGCGTGCACAGAAAATCAGCATCCAGGTTTAGAAGTCTTATTTGGGCCTTGTGTCTTGAAAGCAGCTCTGCTAACTTTGGCAGAGCTCAAAACAAGTGTGTCTCCAAGTTCAGCTCAGGTGTCAGCTAAAGAGTTCTCACTTCCTGTTTGAACAGACAGGCTTTTGTAAGCCATCTCAATCAGGCAGCTGGTGTTAAGTAATTAACTACCAGAAGTTAACCACCACACTGCTAGATTAAAGGCACATTACTGAACAGGGATAAGTCCCCTGTTACATACCTCCCCTGTTTGTGGGAAGCTCGGGCTTACCACGGCCAAAGCCCATCCTTCCACTCTCATTCGAGATCTTTCTGTGACTTGAATGAGAGTGGATGGAGGAAGAGAACCCTCTGTCCCGCTGGGATTGGAGCCCTTTCTCCAGTTTATTTTTGTCTGCTCCCGAAGGTGCTTGAGATCAGCACTCCTCAGTCGCTCGAGGAGGACTATTTCCACGTAAAGTCTTCTTATTGCTTGCGCGGTCTTGAGATTTCTGTTGCGTCGGACACTCCTCTTTTTGTAGACAAAGTGTATGTCAACAGTTGTAGAGCAGTTAGGACTAGCCCTTGGAGTTTTCTGCTCTTGAAGCAGTCTTTCTGCAGCTTCTTCACACCACGGAGTCACCAGTTCAGCTTCTTCAGCTAAGGATTCTGCACTCCTACCTCTGTTTGTTGCCTGTTGGGCAGCTGTAGGTTTGGCTAGTGCTTTCTTTGGTGGCTCAAACTTCGTATTTTTGTTTTGAAGTTGCGTGGAGTCCCCAACTCTCACTGTACCCTTGTCCTCACGGGCATTAGTTACTGTGAGATACTGGTGCTTGGGCAGTGCCAATACCTTTTTCCGTATTGGAGGAATCTGTATCAGAGTCTCCTTCATATTCTGGAGCTCTGTAATTTCTGTCGTCAAGGTTGCCGCTGCGTCTGTTTTCTCCTTGGTGTACTGACTCAAGGGAATGGAACAGTCTCTGTCTCTCCAGCTCTTGCTCCAGTTTCTGAGCCTTCTCACGCTCCCTCTCATACAGAGTCACCTGATATCAAAGCTCCGCCTCCAATGATGCTCTGAAGACCTGCAGCGTGGCCTTTAGCTCCTCATACTGCTCTGTGGGGACGTACTGGGTATTCAGATGTTCCTGCAGCGCTTGTACCTCTTTAGCAGCCTGCAGCTTTTCTTCCTGCAGCGTTTGCTGCTTCTCCTCAGCATACTGGAGGTGTGTACGCAGACCTTGCAGTTGGTTCTGCAGTCGGTGTTCTGCTTCAAACATTTCCTCTTTCAAAAGTTTATTTATTTCTTTAAGAGCCTGCAGCTCTTCATTCTTTCCCTTGACGTATTCTGTCAACTCAGAATTTTCTTTTTTTAATCTTAAATTTTCTCTTTTTTCAGCCTCTGTACTATTCAGGGCTTCCTTGCAGTCCACCTTCCATTTTTGCACATCTGCTTGGAGGCGGGCTGTCTCCTTGCGTGAGACTTCCATCTCCAGGTTTAAGTTCTGAAGCTCCTTCTGAGAGACTTTGAGATCTAAGTTAAGATGTAGGATAGTTTTCCTTGAAATGTCCAGCTCCTCAGTGAGACTTTGTAGTTCCTTTCTGGAAACTTCCAGGTCTGTGCGGCAGCTGTTGGTCTCATGATGTGAGGCATCAAGTGCTCTGCGGAGTGTCTGAACCTCTTTCTGAGATACGTCCACTTCTATCCGGACACTGTTGATCTCCTGTTGTGAGGCATTCAGCTCTATGCGAAGAGTGTGAACCTCTTGCTGGAAGACTGTCATCTGCTTCAGTGCCTCCTCATACTGCCGCTTTAGCGTAGCCACCATTTTATCAGATTGGCTCTGCTTTTCATCCATGGCGGAAATAGTAGCCTTTGCAGTATCTAGCTCAGTCTTGAGATCGTCCAATTCTGTCCTGGCTAAAGAGTAAATTGTGAGCACATCTTTTTGTAGCCTCACGTTATTTTTCAGTAGCTCCGCGTAACCATCTTTCTTTTGATTCAATTGTTCACGGAGTTAATCACAGTCACGCCTGGCAATTTTCAGGGCGTCTTCAGGGCTGGTTAAGGGATCGTCACTCACTGGTTCCGGCTCCGCTTCCCTGGGATGACTGGTTGAGGGTTCCTCACTGTTGGCACCGGACAGACACTTCTTTGGGGTACACGACTTCTGCCTTGGGCCCTCTGGATATTCAGTTATACGTGGGACGAATTCTCCATTTTCTCTAGCCTGCAGGGCATCTCGTCCCCCTTTTTCTCCACAGGATCTGCGGACGTGTCTGTTACTTCCACGGTAAGTGAAGAACCGCTTTTCTTTTTCTTCCTTTTTGATTTGGATGACACCGTCCCTTCAGGGATACTGAGGTCTCCATCTTCAGTTGAAGTTTTAGCAGCGTCACTGGATCCACCCGGCTTTTCTTGCAACTGTAATAGCTGACGGAAATATTCGGTGATCCACTGCTCCCGCTCTGTCTCCTGCTGATCATATTCGTCAAAGGGAGCGGTCTTTTCTGTTCGTGCCGAGTTCAGGCACCCCCACCATTCTTGGGGTGTTTTGTGGGTGTGACTCGGTTCGGGTTCCCCGTAAGAGATGTCTTCCTCTTTATTGGACTGGAAGGGCCACTCTTCAGTGGGGTAGGGTTCATTACAGGAACGCTGCATCTTGTCCTCCATTTTTAGGCAATCAGGTGTCATTTTCTTCCTGACCTCAGGAGGCGCTATTGCAGCTGTTGCCACTATTTGCTAGAACCCCCAATTGTGATAGTCCTACAGATGGGTATATTTTGCTTGTAGAGGTCATGGCTCTCACAGGCATCTCTGTAGATTTTTCTTTCTTGGGTAATTTTTTTTTTTTTCAATATCAGCAGTGCTGTGCATGCATTTTCTCTTATCAGGTATACAAGATTGTGCAGTTGCTAGGTAAAAAAAAAGTCTATTTGCTATACACCATTTATTTGCTAGGTGAATTCCTCCACTTCAGCAACAGAATTTGGTTTTCTGCCTGAGTTCAGTAATTTTCAGTCTCATCTTTGGGTATTATGGCATTCACACTTCACACTTTGGGTGTCTGTTTTGCTCCCAAGATAATAGGCATACTTTTTTACTTGCAGAAAAAAAAAAAACATTCTTTGCAGTGGACTCAACACTCAGCAATTGGCTTTGAAAAAACTTTTTCTTTATAGGGCAATTTTACACTCAGCATTTGTTTGCTAAAAATACCCCTGCTTCAGCACAGTCTTTGTATCAATTTTCACACCTTTCTGCATATACTCCATTCACAGCTGGTAGCCCTATGCGGTGTGGCAACCTTTATTTGCAAAATCAGTCCACTCGTGGGTCACCATCTGTTTTCACTGCTTCAGCGAAACGTTTGAAAACAAGAAAAACCTATCCCTTTTTAAGGGCTGACTCACTTCTTGAACCCTGACTATGGCTAGAAGGCAAAATCCCTATTTCAATGACCGTATTACACTTTGTGATAGGTAATTAAAGGTTTACCTGCTTCAACAGTCTCTTGGGATTGGGGAAAAGAGTCCATCTGTGGTTTTGTAAGTTTCAGTGGTGTGTGTCCCTTTAAATCTGATCTCTGCTGCATGAGGGTTTTTTTTTTTTCCAAGTTGTTTAGACTGTTTGTAGGCAAAAAAGCTTAACAAAAAATTTCACATAAAAACTCTGGTCCTTTTTAACTACAAGGACACCTCTTGTCCCACTTCTGACGACCATATGTGGACGGACGTTTACAGAGGTACACACTTGGAGTCGTTTATAATGTGAAATTATAATAAGGCTTTATTGTGCCTTTTCCTTTTCATCAGGAAATTCATCCAAACAATGGGGGGAACAAAGCTTCTAATCACTTGGGAGTAATTCTAGTGAAACACTATGCAATAATTCACATCTCCCTTAATCAAGCAGTTCTCGCAGCCCCAAAACATATAGCATAAATAAGCAGATATAAGCAGTCTCTTAATAATGAAAGTCTTATCTGTTTATCAGCTGTAGAGTAAGCTTCTCTGCTCTCCTGGAACCGCACTGAGCGTGCACAGAAAATCAGCATCCAGGTTTAGAAGTCTTATTTGGGCCTTGTGTCTTGAAAGCAGCTCTGCTAACTTTGGCAGAGCTCAAAACAAGTGTGTCTCCAAGTTCAGCTCAGGTGTCAGCTAAAGAGTTCTCACTTCCTGTTGAACAGACAGGCTTTTGTAAGCCATCTCAATCAGGCAGGTAGTGTTTAGTAATTAACTACCAGAAGTTAACCACCACACTGCTAGATTAAAGGCACATTACTGAACAGGGTTAAGTCCCCTGTTACTGTGACCCACATCACCACCTCCCCCCCACCTTGTGACCCACATCCCCACGTCCCCCCCACCTCGTGACCCACATCACCACCTCCCCACCACCTCCCCACCACCTCGTGATCCACATCCCCACCCCCCCATCTCGTGATTCACATCCCCCCCACCTCGTGATTCACATCCCAACCTCCCCCCACATCCCCACCTCGTGATCCACATCCCAACCTCCCCCACATCCCCACCTCGTGATCCACATCCCAACCTCCCCACCTCATGATCCACATCCCAACCTCCCCCCACATCCCCACCTCGTGATCCACATCACAACCTTATCCCCCACCCACCCCCCCACCTCGTGACCCACATCATCACCCCCCCCACCTCGTGACCCACATCACCACCTCCCCCCACATCCCCACCTCGTGATCCACATCACAACCTTCCCCCCCCACCTCGTGACCCACATCACGACTTCCCCCCACATCCCAACCTCGTGATCCACATCACAACCAAACCCCCCACCCACCCACCTCGTGACCCACATCACCACTGCCCCCCCCACCTCGTGACCCACATCCACACCTCCCCCCACCTCGTGACCCACATCACAACCTCCCCCCACCTCGTGATCCACATCACCAACTACCCCCCGACCTTGTGATCCACATCCCCACCCCCCCCACCTCGTGATCAACATCACAACTTCCCCCCACATCCCCACCCTCCCACCTCATGATCCACATCACAACCTCCCCCCACATCCCCACCTCGTGATCCACATCACCACCTCCCCCCCACCTCGTGATCCACATCACCACCTCCCCCCCCACCTCGTGATCCACATCCCCACCCCCCCATCTCGTGATCCACATCACAACCTCCCCCCTCACCTCGTTATCCACATCACAACCTCCCCCCACCTCGTGATCCACATCACCACTTCCCCCCCGCCTCGTGACACAAACCACCACCTCCCCCCCACTTCGTGACAAACATCACCTCCCCCCCCACGTCCCCCCCACCTCGTGACCCACATCACCACCTCGTGATCCACATCCCCACCCCCCCACCTCGTAATTCACATCCCCCCCACCTCGTGATCCACATCCCAACCTCCCCCCACATCCCCACCTCGTGATCCACATCCCAACCTCCCCCCACATCCCCACCTCGTGATCCACATCCCAACCTCCCACCTCATGATCCACATCCCAACCTCCCCCCACATCCCCACCTCGTGATCAACATCACAACCTCCCCCCACATCCCCACCCTCCCACCTCATGATCCACATCACAACCTCCCCCCACATCCCCACCTCGTGATCCACATCACCACCTCCCCCCCACCTCGTGATCCACATCACCACCTCCCCCCTCCCACCTCGTGATCCACATCCCCACCCCCCCACCTCGTGATCCACATCACCACCTCCCCCCCACCTCGTGACCCACATCACCACTTCCCCCCACCACCTCGTGACCCACATCACCACATCCCCCCCACCTCGTGACCCACATCACCACCTCCCCCCCACCTCGTGACCCACATCACCACTTCCCCCCACCACCTCGTGACCCACATCACCACATCCCCCCCACCTCGTGACCCACATCACCACCTCCCCCCCACCTCGTGATCCACATCACCACCTCCCCCCCCCACCTCGTGACCCATATCACCCCCTCCCCCCTACCTCGTGACCCACATCACCTCCTCCCCCCCACCTCGTGACCCACATCACCACCTCCCCCCCACCTCGTGACCCACATCACCACCTCCCCCCCACCTCGTGACCCACATCACCACTTCCCCCCCACCTCGTGACCCACATCACCACCTCCCCCCCACCTCGTGACTCACATCACCACCTCCCCCCCCCACCTCGTGACCCATATCACCCCCTCCCCCCTACCTCGTGACCCACATCACCTCCTCCCCCCCACCTCGTGACCCACATCACCACCTCCCCCCCACCTCGTGACCCACATCACCACCTCCCCCCCACCTCGTGACCCACATTACCACTTCCTCCCCACCTCGTGACCCACATCACCCCCTCCCCCCCACCTCGTGACCCACATCACCACCTCCCCCCCACCTCGTGACCCACATCACCACCTCCCCCCCACCTCGTGACCCACATCACCACTTCCCCCCACCACCTCGTGACCCACATCACCACATCCCCCCCACCTCGTGACCCACATCACCACCTCCCCCCCACCTCGTGACCCACATCACCACCTCCCCCCCCCACCTCGTGACCCACATCACCCCCTCCCCCCACCTCCTGACCCACATCACCACCTCCCCCCCACCTCGTGATCCACATCAACACCTCCCCCCCACCTCGTGACCCACATCGCCACCTCCCCCCCACCTCGTGACCCACATCACCACCTCCACCCCACCTTGTGACCCACATCACCACTTCCCCCCCACCTCGTGACCCACATCACCACCTCCCCCCACCTCGTGACCCACATCACCACCTCCCCCCCACCTCGTGACCCACATCACCACTTCCCCCCCACCTCGTGACCCACATCACCACCTCCCCCCCACCTCGTGACTCACATCACCACCTCCCCCCCCCACCTCGTGACCCATATCACCCCCTCCCCCCTACCTCGTGACCCACATCACCTCCTCCCCCCCACCTAGTGACCCACATCACCACCTCCCCCCCACCTCGTGACCCACATCACCACCTCCCCCCCACCTCGTGACCCACATTACCACTTCCTCCCCACCTCGTGACCCACATCACCCCCTCCCCCCCACCTCGTGACCCACATCACCACCTCCCCCCCACCTCGTGACCCACATCACCACCTCCCCCCCACCTCGTGACCCACATCACCACTTCCCCCCACCACCTCGTGACCCACATCACCACATCCCCCCCACCTCGTGACCCACATCACCACCTCCCTCCCACCTCGTGACCCACATCACCACCTCCCCCCCCCCACCTCATGACCCACATCACCCCCTCCCCCCACCTCCTGACCCACATCACCACCTCCCCCCCACCTCGTGATCCACATCAACACCTCCCCCCCACCTCGTGATCCACATCACCACCTACCCCCCCACCTCGTGACCCACATCGCCACCTCCCCCCCACCTCGTGACCCACATCACCACCTCCACCCCACCTTGTGACCCACATCACCACTTCCCCCCCACCTCGTGACCCACATCACCACCTCCCCCCACATCACCACCTCCCCCACACCTCGTGATCCACATCCCCACCCCCCCCACATCGTGATCCACATCACAACCTCCCCCCACATCCCCACCCCCCCCACCTCGTGATCCAAATCACAACCTCCCCCCCACTCGTGATCCACATCACCACCTCCCCCCCACCTCGTGACCCACATCACCACCTCCCCCCCACCTCTTGATCCACATCACCACCTCCCGCCCCACCTCGTGATCCACATCACAACCTCCCCCCCACCTCGTGATCCACATCCTCACCCCCCCACCTCGTGATTCACATCCCCCCACCTCGTGATCCACATCCCCCCACCTCGTGATCCAAATCCCAACCTCCCCCCGCATCCCCCCTCGTGATCCACATCACCAACTCCCCCCCGACCTTGTGATCCACATCACCACCTCCCCCCCACCTCGTGATCCACATCACCACCTCCCCCCCACCTCGTGATCCACATCCCCACCCCCCCACCTCGTGATCAACATCACAACCTCCCCCCACATCCCCACCCCCCCCCCACCTCGTGATCCACATCACAACCTCCCCCCACATCCCCACCTGGTGATCCACATCACCACCTCCCCCCCACCTCGTGATCCACATCACCACCTCCCCCCCACCTCGTGACCCACATCACCACCTCCCCCCACCTCGTGACCCACATCACCACCTCCCCCCCACCTCGTGACCCACATCACCACTTCCCCCCCACCTCGTGACCCACATCACCACCTCCCCCCCACCTCGTGACTCACATCACCACCTCCCCCCCCCACCTCGTGACCCATATCACCCCCTCCCCCCTACCTCGTGACCCACATCACCTCCTCCCCCCCACCTAGTGACCCACATCACCACCTCCCCCCCACCTCGTGACCCACATCACCACCTCCCCCCCACCTCGTGACCCACATTACCACTTCCTCCCCACCTCGTGACCCACATCACCCCCTCCCCCCCACCTCGTGACCCACATCACCACCTCCCCCCCACCTCGTGACCCACATCACCACCTCCCCCCCACCTCGTGACCCACATCACCACTTCCCCCCACCACCTCGTGACCCACATCACCACATCCCCCCCACCTCGTGACCCACATCACCACCTCCCTCCCACCTCGTGACCCACATCACCACCTCCCCCCCCCCACCTCGTGACCCACATCACCCCCTCCCCCCACCTCCTGACCCACATCACCACCTCCCCCCCACCTCGTGATCCACATCAACACCTCCCCCCCACCTCGTGATCCACATCACCACCTACCCCCCCACCTCGTGACCCACATCGCCACCTCCCCCCCACCTCGTGACCCACATCACCACCTCCACCCCACCTTGTGACCCACATCACCACTTCCCCCCCACCTCGTGACCCACATCACCACCTCCCCCCACATCACCACCTCCCCCACACCTCGTGATCCACATCCCCACCCCCCCCACATCGTGATCCACATCACAACCTCCCCCCACATCCCCACCCCCCCCACCTCGTGATCCAAATCACAACCTCCCCCCCACTCGTGATCCACATCACCACCTCCCCCCCACCTCGTGACCCACATCACCACCTCCCCCCCACCTCTTGATCCACATCACCACCTCCCGCCCCACCTCGTGATCCACATCACAACCTCCCCCCCACCTCGTGATCCACATCCTCACCCCCCCACCTCGTGATTCACATCCCCCCACCTCGTGATCCACATCCCCCCACCTCGTGATCCAAATCCCAACCTCCCCCCGCATCCCCCCTCGTGATCCACATCACCAACTCCCCCCCGACCTTGTGATCCACATCACCACCTCCCCCCCACCTCGTGATCCACATCACCACCTCCCCCCCACCTCGTGATCCACATCCCCACCCCCCCCACCTCGTGATCAACATCACAACCTCCCCCCACATCCCCACCCCCCCCCCCACCTCGTGATCCACATCACAACCTCCCCCCACATCCCCACCTGGTGATCCACATCACCACCTCCCCCCCACCTCGTGATCCACATCACCACCTCCCCCCCAACTCGTGATCCACATCACAACCTCCCCCGACATCACCACCTCGTGATCCACATCACAACCTCCCCCCCACCTCGTGATCCACATCACAACCTCCCCCCTCACCTCGTGATCCACATCACAACCTCCCCCCTCACCTCGTGATCCACATCACAACCTCCCCCCCACCTCGTGATCCACATCACCACTTCCCCCCCGCCTCGTGACACAAACCACCACCTCCCCCCCACTTCGTGACCCACATCACCCCCCCCCACATCGTGACCCACATCACCTCCACCCCCCCACATCGTGATCCACATCACACCTCCCCCACCCACCTCGTGACCCACATCACCACCTCCCCCCCACCTCGTGATCCACATCACAACCTCCCCCCCACCTCGTGATCCACATCACAACCTCCCCCCCACCTCGTGATCCCCATCCTAACCCCCCCCACCTCGTGATTCACATCCCCCCACCTCGTGATCCACATCCCCCCACCTCGTGATCCAAATCCCAACCTCCCCCCGCATCCCCCCTCGTGACCCACATCCCAACCTCCCCCCACATCCCCACCTCGTGATCCACATCACAACCTTAATACCCCCACCCACCCCACCACCTCGTTACCCACATCACCACCCCCCTCACCACCTCCCCACCTCGTGACTGTGGACGGACGTTTACAGAGGTACACACTTGGAGTCGTTTATAATGTGAAATTATAATAAGGCTTTATGCTGCCTTTTCCTTTTCATCAGGAAATTCATCCAAACAAGGGGGGGGAACAAAGCTTCTAATCACTTGGGAGTAATTCTAGTGAAACACTATGCAATAATTCACATCTCCCTTAATCAAGTAGTTCTCGCAGCCCCAAAACATATAGCATAAATAAGCAGATATAAGCAGTCTCTTAATAATGAAAGTCTTATCTGTTTATCAGCTGTAGAGTAAGCTTCTCTGCTCTCCTGGAACCGCACTGAGCGTGCACAGAAAATCAGCATCCAGGTTTAGAAGTCTTATTTGGGCCTTGTGTCTTGAAAGCAGCTCTGCTAACTTTGGCAGAGCTCAAAACAAGTGTGTCTCCAAGTTCAGCTCAGGTGTCAGCTAAAGAGTTCTCACTTCCTGTTTGAACAGACAGGCTTTTGTAAGCCATCTCAATCAGGCAGCTGGTGTTAAGTAATTAACTACCAGAAGTTAACCACCACACTGCTAGATTAAAGGCACATTACTGAACAGGGATAAGTCCCCTGTTACATACCTCCCCTGTTTGTGGGAAGCTCGGGCTTACCACGGCCAAAGCCCATCCTTCCACTCTCATTCGAGATCTTTCTGTGACTTGAATGAGAGTGGATGGAGGAAGAGAACCCTCTGTCCCGCTGGGATTGGAGCCCTTTCTCCAGTTTATTTTTGTCTGCTCCCGAAGGTGCTTGAGATCAGCACTCCTCAGTCGCTCGAGGAGGACTATTTCCACGTAAAGTCTTCTTATTGCTTGCGCGGTCTTGAGATTTCTGTTGCGTCGGACACTCCTCTTTTTGTAGACAAAGTGTATGTCAACAGTTGTAGAGCAGTTAGGACTAGCCCTTGGAGTTTTCTGCTCTTGAAGCAGTCTTTCTGCAGCTTCTTCACACCACGGAGTCACCAGTTCAGCTTCTTCAGCTAAGGATTCTGCACTCCTACCTCTGTTTGTTGCCTGTTGGGCAGCTGTAGGTTTGGCTAGTGCTTTCTTTGGTGGCTCAAACTTCGTATTTTTGTTTTGAAGTTGCGTGGAGTCCCCAACTCTCACTGTACCCTTGTCCTCACGGGCATTAGTTACTGTGAGATACTGGTGCTTGGGCAGTGCCAATACCTTTTTCCGTATTGGAGGAATCTGTATCAGAGTCTCCTTCATATTCTGGAGCTCTGTAATTTCTGTCGTCAAGGTTGCCGCTGCGTCTGTTTTCTCCTTGGTGTACTGACTCAAGGGAATGGAACAGTCTCTGTCTCTCCAGCTCTTGCTCCAGTTTCTGAGCCTTCTCACGCTCCCTCTCATACAGAGTCACCTGATATCAAAGCTCCGCCTCCAATGATGCTCTGAAGACCTGCAGCGTGGCCTTTAGCTCCTCATACTGCTCTGTGGGGACGTACTGGGTATTCAGATGTTCCTGCAGCGCTTGTACCTCTTTAGCAGCCTGCAGCTTTTCTTCCTGCAGCGTTTGCTGCTTCTCCTCAGCATACTGGAGGTGTGTACGCAGACCTTGCAGTTGGTTCTGCAGTCGGTGTTCTGCTTCAAACATTTCCTCTTTCAAAAGTTTATTTATTTCTTTAAGAGCCTGCAGCTCTTCATTCTTTCCCTTGACGTATTCTGTCAACTCAGAATTTTCTTTTTTTAATCTTAAATTTTCTCTTTTTTCAGCCTCTGTACTATTCAGGGCTTCCTTGCAGTCCACCTTCCATTTTTGCACATCTGCTTGGAGGCGGGCTGTCTCCTTGCGTGAGACTTCCATCTCCAGGTTTAAGTTCTGAAGCTCCTTCTGAGAGACTTTGAGATCTAAGTTAAGATGTAGGATAGTTTTCCTTGAAATGTCCAGCTCCTCAGTGAGACTTTGTAGTTCCTTTCTGGAAACTTCCAGGTCTGTGCGGCAGCTGTTGGTCTCATGATGTGAGGCATCAAGTGCTCTGCGGAGTGTCTGAACCTCTTTCTGAGATACGTCCACTTCTATCCGGACACTGTTGATCTCCTGTTGTGAGGCATTCAGCTCTATGCGAAGAGTGTGAACCTCTTGCTGGAAGACTGTCATCTGCTTCAGTGCCTCCTCATACTGCCGCTTTAGCGTAGCCACCATTTTATCAGATTGGCTCTGCTTTTCATCCATGGCGGAAATAGTAGCCTTTGCAGTATCTAGCTCAGTCTTGAGATCGTCCAATTCTGTCCTGGCTAAAGAGTAAATTGTGAGCACATCTTTTTGTAGCCTCACGTTATTTTTCAGTAGCTCCGCGTAACCATCTTTCTTTTGATTCAATTGTTCACGGAGTTAATCACAGTCACGCCTGGCAATTTTCAGGGCGTCTTCAGGGCTGGTTAAGGGATCGTCACTCACTGGTTCCGGCTCCGCTTCCCTGGGATGACTGGTTGAGGGTTCCTCACTGTTGGCACCGGACAGACACTTCTTTGGGGTACACGACTTCTGCCTTGGGCCCTCTGGATATTCAGTTATACGTGGGACGAATTCTCCATTTTCTCTAGCCTGCAGGGCATCTCGTCCCCCTTTTTCTCCACAGGATCTGCGGACGTGTCTGTTACTTCCACGGTAAGTGAAGAACCGCTTTTCTTTTTCTTCCTTTTTGATTTGGATGACACCGTCCCTTCAGGGATACTGAGGTCTCCATCTTCAGTTGAAGTTTTAGCAGCGTCACTGGATCCACCCGGCTTTTCTTGCAACTGTAATAGCTGACGGAAATATTCGGTGATCCACTGCTCCCGCTCTGTCTCCTGCTGATCATATTCGTCAAAGGGAGCGGTCTTTTCTGTTCGTGCCGAGTTCAGGCACCCCCACCATTCTTGGGGTGTTTTGTGGGTGTGACTCGGTTCGGGTTCCCCGTAAGAGATGTCTTCCTCTTTATTGGACTGGAAGGGCCACTCTTCAGTGGGGTAGGGTTCATTACAGGAACGCTGCATCTTGTCCTCCATTTTTAGGCAATCAGGTGTCATTTTCTTCCTGACCTCAGGAGGCGCTATTGCAGCTGTTGCCACTATTTGCTAGAACCCCCAATTGTGATAGTCCTACAGATGGGTATATTTTGCTTGTAGAGGTCATGGCTCTCACAGGCATCTCTGTAGATTTTTCTTTCTTGGGTAATTTTTTTTTTTTTCAATATCAGCAGTGCTGTGCATGCATTTTCTCTTATCAGGTATACAAGATTGTGCAGTTGCTAGGTAAAAAAAAAAGTCTATTTGCTATACACCATTTATTTGCTAGGTGAATTCCTCCACTTCAGCAACAGAATTTGGTTTTCTGCCTGAGTTCAGTAATTTTCAGTCTCATCTTTGGGTATTATGGCATTCACACTTCACACTTTGGGTGTCTGTTTTGCTCCCAAGATAATAGGCATACTTTTTTACTTGCAGAAAAAAAAAAACATTCTTTGCAGTGGACTCAACACTCAGCAATTGGCTTTGAAAAAACTTTTTCTTTATAGGGCAATTTTACACTCAGCATTTGTTTGCTAAAAATACCCCTGCTTCAGCACAGTCTTTGTATCAATTTTCACACCTTTCTGCATATACTCCATTCACAGCTGGTAGCCCTATGCGGTGTGGCAACCTTTATTTGCAAAATCAGTCCACTCGTGGGTCACCATCTGTTTTCACTGCTTCAGCGAAACGTTTGAAAACAAGAAAAACCTATCCCTTTTTAAGGGCTGACTCACTTCTTGAACCCTGACTATGGCTAGAAGGCAAAATCCCTATTTCAATGACCGTATTACACTTTGTGATAGGTAATTAAAGGTTTACCTGCTTCAACAGTCTCTTGGGATTGGGGAAAAGAGTCCATCTGTGGTTTTGTAAGTTTCAGTGGTGTGTGTCCCTTTAAATCTGATCTCTGCTGCATGAGGGTTTTTTTTTTTTCCAAGTTGTTTAGACTGTTTGTAGGCAAAAAAGCTTAACAAAAAATTTCACATAAAAACTCCGGTCCTTTTTAACTACAAGGACACCTCTTGTCCCACTTCTGACGACCATATGTGGACGGACGTTTACAGAGGTACACACTTGGAGTCGTTTATAATGTGAAATTATAATAAGGCTTTATTGTGCCTTTTCCTTTTCATCAGGAAATTCATCCAAACAATGGGGGGAACAAAGCTTCTAATCACTTGGGAGTAATTCTAGTGAAACACTATGCAATAATTCACATCTCCCTTAATCAAGCAGTTCTCGCAGCCCCAAAACATATAGCATAAATAAGCAGATATAAGCAGTCTCTTAATAATGAAAGTCTTATCTGTTTATCAGCTGTAGAGTAAGCTTCTCTGCTCTCCTGGAACCGCACTGAGCGTGCACAGAAAATCAGCATCCAGGTTTAGAAGTCTTATTTGGGCCTTGTGTCTTGAAAGCAGCTCTGCTAACTTTGGCAGAGCTCAAAACAAGTGTGTCTCCAAGTTCAGCTCAGGTGTCAGCTAAAGAGTTCTCACTTCCTGTTGAACAGACAGGCTTTTGTAAGCCATCTCAATCAGGCAGGTAGTGTTTAGTAATTAACTACCAGAAGTTAACCACCACACTGCTAGATTAAAGGCACATTACTGAACAGGGTTAAGTCCCCTGTTACTGTGACCCACATCACCACCTCCCCCCCACCTTGTGACCCACATCCCCACGTCCCCCCCACCTCGTGACCCACATCACCACCTCCCCACCACCTCCCCACCACCTCCCCACCACCTCGTGATCCACATCCCCACCCCCCCATCTCGTGATTCACATCCCCCCCACCTCGTGATTTACATCCCAACCTCCCCCCACATCCCCACCTCGTGATCCACATCCCAACCTCCCCCACATCCCCACCTCGTGATCCACATCCCAACCTCCCCACCTCATGATCCACATCCCAACCTCCCCCCACATCCCCACCTCGTGATCCACATCACAACCTTATCCCCCACCCACCCCCCCCACCTCGTGACCCACATCATCACCCCCCCCACCTCGTGACCCACATCACCACCTCCCCCCACATCCCCACCTCGTGATCCACATCACAACCTTCCCCCCCCACCTCGTGACCCACATCACGACTTCCCCCCACATCCCAACCTCGTGATCCACATCACAACCAAACCCCCCACCCACCCACCTCGTGACCCACATCACCACTGCCCCCCCCACCTCGTGACCCACATCCACACCTCCCCCCACCTCGTGACCCACATCACAACCTCCCCCCACCTCGTGATCCACATCACCAACTCCCCCCCGACCTTGTGATCCACATCCCCACCCCCCCCACCTCGTGATCAACATCACAACTTCCCCCCACATCCCCACCCTCCCACCTCATGATCCACATCACAACCTCCCCCCACATCCCCACCTCGTGATCCACATCACCACCTCCCCCCCACCTCGTGATCCACATCACCACCTCCCCCCCCCCACCTCGTGATCCACATCCCCACCCCCCCATCTCGTGATCCACATCACAACCTCCCCCCTCACCTCGTTATCCACATCACAACCTCCCCCCACCTCGTGATCCACATCACCACTTCCCCCCCGCCTCGTGACACAAACCACCACCTCCCCCCCACTTCGTGACAAACATCACCTCCCCCCCACCTCGTGACCCACATCACCACCTCGTGATCCACATCCCCACCCCCCCACCTCGTAATTCACATCCCCCCCACCTCGTGATCCACATCCCAACCTCCCCCCACATCCCCACCTCGTGATCCACATCCCAACCTCCCCCCACATCCCCACCTCGTGATCCACATCCCAACCTCCCACCTCATGATCCACATCCCAACCTCCCCCCACATCCCCACCTCGTGATCAACATCACAACCTCCCCCCACATCCCCACCCTCCCACCTCATGATCCACATCACAACCTCCCCCCACATCCCCACCTCGTGATCCACATCACCACCTCCCCCCCACCTCGTGATCCACATCACCACCTCCCCCCCCCCACCTCGTGATCCACATCCCCACCCCCCCACCTCGTGATCCACATCACAACCTCCCCCCTCACCTCGTTATCCACATCACAACCTCCCCCCACCTCGTGATCCACATCACCACTTTCCCCCCACCTCGTGATCCACATCACCACTTCCCCCCCGCCTCGTGACACAAACCACCACCTCCCCCCCACTTCGTGACCCACATCACCTCCCCCCCCACGTCCCCCCCACCTCGTGACCCACATCACCACCTCGTGATCCACATCCCCACCCCCCCACCTCGTAATTCACATCCCCCCCACCTCGTGATCCACATCCCAACCTCCCCCCACATCCCCACCTCGTGATCCACATCCCAACCTCCCCCCACATCCCCACCTCGTGATCCACATCCCAACCTCCCCACCTCATGATCCACATCCCAACCTTCCCCCCACATCCCCACCTCGTGATCCACATCACAACCTTCCCCCCCACCCACCCCCCCCACCTCGTGACCCACATCACCACCCCCCCCCCACATCCCCACCTTGTGTTCCACATCACAACCTTCCCCCCCCACCTCGTGACCCACATCACGACCTCCCCCCACATCCCCACATCCCCACCTCGTGATCAACATCACAACCAAACCCCCCACCCACCCACCTCGTGACCCACATCACCACTTCCCCCCCACCTCGTGACCCACATCCCCACCTCCCCCCACCTCGTGACCCACCACCACCTCCCCCCCACCTCGTGACCCACATCACCACCTCCCCAACACCTCGTGACCCACATCACAACCTCCCCCCACCTCGTGACACACATCACAACTCCCCCCCCCCACCTCGTGATCCACATCACCAACTCCACCCCGACCTTGTGATCCACATCACCACAACCCCCCCACCTTGTGATCCACATCACCACCTCCCCCCCACCTCGTGATCCACATCACCACCTCTCCCCCACCTCGTGATCCACATCCCCACCCCCCCCCCACCTCGTGATCAACATCACAACCTCCCCCCACATCCCCACCCCCCCACCTCATGATCCACATCACAACCTCCCCCCACATCCCCACCTCGTGATCCACATCACCACCTCCCCCCACCTCGTGATCCACATCACCACCTCCCCCCCACCTCGTGATCCACATCCCCACCCCCCCACCTCGTGATCCACATCACAACCTCCCCCCACATCACCACCTCGTGATCCACATCACAACCTCCCCCCCACCTCGTGATCCACATCACAACCTCCCCCCTCACCTCGTTATCCACATCACAACCTCCCCCCCACCTCGTGATCCACATCACCACTTCCCCCCCGCCTCGTGACACAAACCACCACCTCCCCCCCACTTCGTGACCCACATCACCTCCCCCCCACATCGTGACCCACATCACCTCCACCCCCCCACATCGTGATCCACATCACACCTCCCCCACCCACCTCGTGATCCACATCACCACCTCCCGCCCTACCTCGTGACCCACATCACCACCTCCCCCCCACCTCTTGATCCACATCACCACCTCCCGCCCCACCTCGTGATCCACATCACAACCTCCCCCCCACCTCGTGATCCACATCCTCACCCCCCCACCTCGTGATTCACATCCCCCCACCTCGTGATTCACATCCCCCCACCTCGTGATCCACATCCCCCCCACCTCGTGATCCAAATCCCAACCTCCCCCCGCATCCCCCCCTCGTGACCCACATCCCAACCTCCCTCCACATCCCCACCTCGTGATCCACATCCCAACCTCCCCCCACATCCCCACCTCGTGATCCACATCACAACCTTCCCACCCACCCCCCCCACCTCGTGACCCACATAACCACCCCCCACCTCGTGACCCACATCACCACCTCCCCCCACCTCGTGACCCACATCACCACCTCCCCCCCACCTCGTGATCCACATTACCACCTCCCCCCCCACCTCGTGACCCACATTACCACCTCCCCCCCCACCTCGTGACCCACATCACCAACTCCCCCCCGACCTTGTGATCCACATCACCACCTCCCCCCCACCTTGTGATCCACATCACCACCTCCCCCCCACCTCGTGATCAACATCACCACCTCTCCCCCACCTCGTGATCCACATCCCCACCCCCCCACCTCGTGATCAACATCACAACCTCCCCCCATATCCCCACCCCCCCACCTCATGATCCACATCACAACCTCCCCCCACATCCCCACCTCGTGATCCACATCACCACCTCCCCCCCACCTCGTGATCCACATCCCCATCCCCCCACCTCGTGATCCACATCACAACCTCCCCCCACATCACCACCTCGTGATCCACATCACAACCTCCCTCCCACCTCGTGATCCACATCACAACCTCCCCCCTCACCTCGTTATCCACATCACAACCTCCCCCCCACCTCGTGATCCACATCACCACTTCCCCCCCGCCTCGTGACACAAACCACCACCTCCCCCCCACTTCGTGACCCACATCACCTCCCCCCCACATCGTGACCCACATCACCTCCCCCCCACATCGTGACCCACATCACATCCACCCCCCCACATCGTGATCCACATCACATCCACCCCCCCACATCGTGATCCACATCACACCTCCCCCACCCACCTCGTGATCCACATCACCCCCTCCCGCCCTACCTCGTGACCCACATCACCACCTCCCCCCCACCTCTTGATCCACATCACCACCTCCCGCCCCACCTCGTGATCCACATCACAACCTCCCCCCCACCTCGTGATCCACATCCTCACCCCCCCACCTCGTGATTCACATCCCCCCACCTCGTGATCCACATCCCCCCCACCTCGTGATCCAAATCCCAACCTCCCCCCGCATCCCCCCCTCGTGACCCACATCCCAACCTCCCTCCACATCCAAACCTCGTGATCCACATCCCAACCTCCCCCCACATCCCCACCTCGTGATCCACATCACAACCTTCCCACCCACCCCACCTCGTGACCCACATAACCACCCCCCCACCTCGTGACCCACATCACCACCTCCACCCACCTCGTGACCCACATCACCACCTCCCCCCCACCTCATGATCCACATTACCACCTCCCCCCCCCACCTCGTGACCCACATCACCACCCCCCCCACCTCGTGACCCACATCACCACTTCCCCCCCCCCCACCTCGTGACCCACATCACCACCTCCCCCCCACCTCGTGACCCACATCACCACCTCCCCCTTACCTCGTGACCCACATCACCACCTCCCCCCCACCTCATGACCCACATCATCACCTCCCCCCCACCTCGTGACCCACATCACCACCTCCTCCCTACCTCGTGACCCACATTACCACCTCCCCCCCACCTCGTGACCCACATAACCACCTCCCCCCCACCTCGTGATCAACATCACAACCTCCCCCCACCTCGTGATCAACATCACAACCTCCCCCCACCTCGTGATCCACATCCCCACCCCCCCACCTCGTGATCCACATCACAACCTCCCCCCACATCCCCACCCCCCCACCTCGTGATCCACATCACAACCTCCCCCCCATCCCCACCCCCCCACCTCGTGAACCACATCACAACTTTCCCCCACATCACCACCTCGTGATCCACATCACAACCTCCCCCCCACCTCACAACCTCCCCCCTCACCTCGTGATCCACATCACAACCTCCCCCCCACCTTGTGACCCACATCACCTCCCCCCCCACATCGTGACCCACATCTCCTCAACCCCCCACATCTAAAATCCACATCACACCTCCCCCACCCACCTCGTGATCCACATCACCCCTCCCCCACCCACCTCGTGATCCACATCACCACCACCCCCCCACCTTGTGACCCATATCACCTCCCCCCCCACATCGTGACCCACATCTCCTCAACCCCCCACATTTAAAATCCACATCACACCTCCCCCACCCACCTCGTGATCCACATCACCCCTCCCCCACCCACCTCGTGATCCACATCACCACCACCCCCCCACCTTGTGACCCACATCACCACCTCCCCCCCACCTCGTTATCCACATCACCACCTCCCGCCCCACCTCGTGATCCACATCACCACCTCCCGCCCCACCTCGTGATCCACATCACAACCTCCCCCCCCACCTCGTGATCCACATCCTCACCCCCCCACCTCGTGATTCACAGCCCCCCACCTCGTGATCCACATCCCCCCCACCTCGTGATCCAAATCCCAACCTCCCCTCGCATCCCCCCCTCGTGACCCACATCCCAACCTCCCCCCACATCCCCACCTCGTGATCCACATCACAACCTTAATACCCCCACCCCACCACCTCGTTACCCACATCACCCCACCCCCCACCTCGTGACCCACATCACCACTTCCCCCCCACCTTGTGACCCACATCACCACGTCCCCCCCCACCTCGTGACCCACATCACCACCTCCTCCCCACCTCGTGACCCACATCCCCACCCCCCCACCTCGTGATTCACATCCCTCCCACCTCGTGATCCACATCCCAACCTCCCCCACATCCCCACCTCGTGACCCACATCACCACTTCCAACCCACCTTGTGACCCACATCACCACCTCCCCCCCACCTCGTGATCAACATCACCACCACCTCGTAATCCACATCCCCACCCCCCCACCTCGTGATTCACATCCCTCCCACCTCGTGATCCCCATCCCAACCTCCCCCACATCCCCACGTCATGATCCACATCCCAACCTCCCCCCACATCCCCACCTCGTGATCCACATCACAACCTTCCCCCCCACCCCTCCCCCCATGACCCATATCACCACCCCCCCACCTCGTGATCCAAATCCCAACCTCCCCTTAAATATCTATTAAGTAAAATGGTCTTTTAGGGAAATTATTTTAAAGAATTTATATTAGCGTTAGGGACCCCTGAATTGTGGTCTGCCGTGAAGTTGGCTCAGGGGCTTACAACAATTTTGGCCAAAAATATCAAACTAAAAGACCATTTTACTTAATAGATATTTATACATATATATTTAGGCACTGTACCGTGTATGAGTTTCACTGGATGTGCTAAAACTGAGCTTTGTCTGTGTTTTATGTTCTGTCTCTGGTTTTAAAGATATATTGCCATGCTCAGTAAGACTCCTCTGTGACACTCATATGCTTATATATTTGTTGTGGTTATTTTGGGGGTTCAATAGGAGCTTGTTAGGTGTCCAGTATAAATACTAATTTCAACAGCTCGCGCTTGCAAAATTAGGCTGCGTTAACGCTGCCGCCGAGAGCGGTGACATCAACTCTCCAAGCATGAGCGCAGGTTGTCCGACATACTTTTGCAAGCGTGGATCGGGGCTATTTGTGTGTGTTTGTCTGCGTATTGACTGCTGCTGAGTGCGCTTCAAAGTCAATTATGTTTGTCTCCCCAAGCGCCAAGCTTGGGAGAGCGTACGTCAGGGCTGCACAACATACGGCCCGCCTGGCCTCTCTGTTACGGCCCGCAAAGAATCCGGCCGGGCGACAAATTAATTAATTAAATAAATTTAAAAAAAAAAAAGTTTAAAAAAATGGTGCAGATTCCCTGCGGTCCTGGCGCGCATGCGCTAGGCCCGCTCCCCCCCCCCCCTTCCCTGCTCCCAACGTGGGGCGTTAGGGGAAGCAACTCTCAGCTCCTCTGCGGGCCCGCCCCCCCCCCCCCCCTTCCCTGCTCCCAACGTGGGGCGGAAGGGGAAGCAACTCTCAGCTCCTCTGCGGGCCCACTCCCCCCCCCTGCTCCCAACGTGGGGCGGAGGGGGAAGTAATAATTAAATAATTCAGCTCCTCCAGCGGCCTGCTTCTCACCGCTTCCCTCCGCGGCGCGTCCCCCACGAGCTCAAAATCCCGTGCCCTCCTCCCCCCAGCCCGCGCCCCCAAGCCCACCTCCCGTCCCGGGCAGCTGCCGCAGGGATATCGGGGGCAGGAGGAGCAAGCGTCCGGCGGCAACCTGCACCCACCCGTTCAAGGTAAGTCACTGTTAGTCACTGTCACCCACCCACCCAGTCACTGTCACCCACTCAGTCACTGTCATCCACCCACCCAGTCACTGTCACCCACTCAGTCACTGTCACCCACCCACCCAGTCACTGTCTCCCACCCACACAGTCACTGTCACCCTGTCACCCACCCAGTCACTGGTCTCCCACCCACCCAGTCACTGTGTCCCACCCAGTCACTGTCACCCAGTCACTGTCACCCACCCAAGGGGGGAGAGTGATGTGAGGTGCAAGGGGGGGAGAGTGATGTGAGGTGCAAGGGGGGGAGAGTGATGTGAGGTGCAAGGGGGGGAGAGTGATGTGAGGTGCAAGGGGGGGAGAGTGATGTGAGGTGCAAGGGGGGGAGAGTGATGTGAGGTGCAAGGGGGGGAGAATGATGTGAGTTGCAAGGGGGGAAGAGGGATGTGAGTTGCAAGGGGGGAGAGTGATGTGAGGTGCAAGGGGGGGAGAGGGATGTGAGTTGCAAGGGGGAAGAGGGATGTGAGTTGCAAGGGGGGAGAGGGATGTGAGGTGCAAGGGGGGAGAGGGATGTGAGGTGCAAGGGGGGAGAGGGGTGTGAGGTGCAAGGGGGGAGAGGGATGTGAGGTGCAAGGGGGGAGAGGGATGTGAGGTGCAAGGGGGGAGAGGGATGTGAGGTGCAAGGGGGGAGAGGGATGTGAGGTGCAAGGGGGGAGAGGGATGTGAGGTGCAAGGGGGGAGAGGGATGTGAGGTGCAAGGGGGGAGAGGGATGTGAGGTGCAAGGGGGGAGAGGGATGTGAGGTGCAAGGGGGGAGAGGGATGTGAGGTGCAAGGGGGGAGAGGGATGTGAGGTGCAAGGGGGGAGAGGGATGTGAGGTGCAAGGGGGGAGAGGGATGTGAGGTGCAAGGGGGGAGAGGGATGTGAGGTGCAAGGGGAGAGAGGGATGTGAGGTGCAAGGGGGGAGAGGGATGTGAGGTGCAAGGGGGGAGAGGGATGTGAGGTGCAAGGGGGGAGAGGGATGTGAGGTGCAAGGGGGAGAGGGATGTGAGGTGCAAGGGGGGAGAGGGATGTGAGGTGCAAGGGGGGAGAGGGATGTGAGGTGCAAGGGGGGAGAGGGATGTGAGGTGCAAGGGGGAGAGGGATGTGAGATGCAAGGGGGGAGAGGGATGTGAGATGCAAGGGGGGAGAGGGATGTGAGGTGCAAGGGGAGAGAGGGATGTGAGGTGCAAGGGGAGAGAGGGATGTGAGGTGCAAGGGGGGAGAGGGATGTGAGGTGCAAGGGGGGAGAGGGATGTGAGGTGCAAGGGGGGAGAGGGATGTGAGGTGCAAGGGGAAGAGGGATGTGAGGTGCAAGGGGGAGAGGGATGTGAGGTGCAAGGGGGGAGAGGGATGTGAGGTGCAAGGGAGGAGAGGGATGTGAGGTGCAAGGGGGGAGAGGGATGTGAGGTGCAAGGGGGGAGAGGGATGTGAGGTGCAAGGGGGGAGAGGGATGTGAGGTGCAAGGGGGGAGAGGGATGTGAGGTGCAAAGGGGGAGAGGGATGTGAGGTGCAAGGGGGGAGAGGGATGTGAGGTGCAAGGGGGGAGAGGGATGTGAGGTGCAAGGGGGGAGAGGGATGTGAGGTGCAAGGGGGAGAGGGATGTGAGGTGCAAGGGGGGAGAGGGATGTGAGGTGCAAGGGGGGAGAGGGATGTGAGGTGCAGGGGGGAGAGATGTGAGCTGCAGGGAGGAGAGATGTGAGCTGCAGGGGGGGAGGGATGTGAGCTGCAGGGGGGGTGGGATGTGTGTGGTGTGCAGGGGGGTATTGTGTGTTTGATGTGGAGGGGGGTATTGTGTGTTTGATGTGGAGGGGTGTATTGTGTGTGGGTGAGGGGGAGAGATGGGGGTATGAGAGATAGACGGGGAGTATCGCAAAGGTTGATAGTGTTGGGTTCTGGGGGAGATATGAGGATGATGATGGGGGGTGCTGGGGGAGGGATGATGATGATGATAGGTGCTGGAGGAGAGATGATGATGATGATGATGATTTTACCCGTGCGGCCCAATTTTTTTTTCCTTAGAGCAGTTCGGCCCTTCGCACTTTACGATTTGTGCAGGCCTGGCGTACGTGCACAAAGGCAATCCTATTGGGGGGGCATTCATCCACCTCTTTGCTACCTCCCTTCCCTCTCCCCCCCCTTTATTTTCCCTTCCTGCTCCCATTTGCCTTTTTATTCTCCTTGCTCTTTGGCTTGCTGTCCCCAGTGTCATTCAAACTCCTATCTACAGTATTATTATTTATTTTTTTTTCGTTTTCAAGTTTTTTTTTTTATTATTCTGTGCATTCATAGTATGATTGATATAGTGGCAGCCTACCCTCTCACTTGCAGAGGATTGCAGCGAAGCAGGTTGCCAGCGGAGGAGAGCAGGACCACAGCGCTATTGCAGGGCAGACACCGGAAGGAGGGGCGTGTGACATCACAGCGCTGGGGCGTTCTCCTCCCCGTACCTCCAAAGCCCCCGCGCGTGCGCGCACACACACCATCAAGTGGCCGCAACCTGCACTAACCTGTTCGGCCGCACGCGCACAGCTTCTTCGCCTGCCCGCAACTTTTTTGCCCTCTCGCGCACAGCGTCTGCTGGCCCGCGCACACCAGGTTTCGCCACACGCCGCCCGCGCCCCCCTAAATAATCTTGCGCTCCCCCAGTTTGCGCACCGCTGCATTCAATCATAACACCACACACACAATCACAACACAAAACCAACACAGGCAACACACTCATATCACAACACACACAATCACAGACAACACACACTCATAAGTCATACGTCATACACTTGGGGGGGTACTAAGCATGCTCCGGTGGGGAAACAGACAGGAGGAGGGGATGTCTGTGTGCAGAGAAGCCACAGCACAGAGAAGCCCCGCAGCAAGCCACAGCACAGAGAATCCCCGCCCCGCAGCAAGTCACAGCACAGAGAATCCCCGCCCCGCAGCAAGCCACAGCACAGAGAATCCCCGCCCCGCAGCAAGCCACAGCACAGAGAATCCCCGCCCGCAGCAAGCCACAGCACAGAGAATCCCCGCCCCGCAGCAAGCCACAGCACAGAGAATCCCCGCCCCGCAGCAAGCCACAGCACAGAGAATCCCCGCCCCGCAGCAAGCCACAGCACAGAGAATCCCCCCCCGCAGCAAGCCACAGCACAGAGAATCCCCGCCCCGCAGCAAGCCACAGCACAGAGAATCCCCGCCCGCAGCAAGCCACAGCACAGAGAATCCCCGCCCCGCAGCAAGCCACAGCACAGAGAATCCCCGCCCCGCAGCAAGCCACAGCACAGAGAATCCCCGCCCCGCAGCAAGCCACAGCACAGAGAATCCCCGCCCCGCAGCAAGCCACAGCACAGAGAATCCCCGCCCGCAGCAAGCCACAGCACAGAGAATCCCCGCCCCGCAGCAAGCCAGAGAAGCAACAGCACGGAGCTTGAGCTTCTTGGCCGCCCGTGCACAGCTCTGCCCGCCCCCAGGTTTCCCCGCACACAGCCTGCGCCCCTAAATAAACTTGCGTTCCCCCTCCAATTTGCGCATCGCTGGCGTACAGCACTATCTCCGCTCTTGTGCTTCCCCACATCAGCTACAACAGGTCTCCGTGGGTGAAACCGACTAAGCACCAATATGGGTTATTGCACTGCAATGCTGTGTTGAGTACCATTGATGTCCATGGCAGGTAACGCGATAGCACGATGCAATAAACCATATATAAGCTTAGTGAATAGCGGCATCTGATTATAAAACAAACCACCTTGCAGCTCTTTCAGAATGATTAATACACAGGTTCAGCCTTGCTCTGACAGTTTGTCTTGATTTTATATATCCCAATCAGTTCAATTTTCATATAGTCCACTCTTTGGTTGTTTTTAACCATTGAATATCATTTGTTGCAACTACAGTACCTTTTTAGATTGAATGCAATCTATGCCTGTTGGCACTATCGCAGTTTCCATCTGAGCAAAACTGAATCAAAAATGTGATTCCGCTTGGATTAGACTAAGGCCGCGCTTATAGTGTTGGCAAAGGCGACGCGACCTATGACGTCACCCGTCGCCACCCGCAAAAGTTATAATTAGTTTTTCCGTGGCGGTCGCCAGTGACGTCACGACGGAGTCAATGTATTTGATTTGGAGCGGCGTCGCCATCGCAAGGTGCTATAAGCGCAGCCTAAGTCAAGAAGAGTGGACTGTCATGGTGAGGATTGATCTGGACCATGAGTGTTTCGAGGGCTCTAATGTTAAATACTGGAACTGGTTTTACATCAACCTTTAGATGAAAGTAAATCCGAATTTTCTACAAATTATCAGACTTTCACAGTATATTGCCACGTCTATTCATTTGCTATTGAAATCCTTGTTTTGCATTAATTTAACCATACTCGTGTAGCGCACTGGCCCCCACCCTATGGGCGATACAGCGGCTACTGTGTGTGTGATGCGTTACCTGAGGTTCACAGGAGGCCTGAACTTCTGCGGCTGGGAGCCTGGGGTGTACCTGATCCGTCTGGTGACAGCGCCTCCATCTGGGCAGGATCCTGTGTTGGATAACCCCGTCACAGGACAATATAAGAAATAAACTTGTGGTATAAGAGAACAGTTTACTGCAGGCATACAATAACAATGGTACCAATCCCACCAACTAGGCCATCCACGGCGTACCCTCCAACTCTCTGACCACACCTAATAACACAGTCCCCAAAGTACTGAGGGGGCCATGGGCACCCAACCACCCTGGTGCCTACAAGTAACAACCTACCCAATGTGACACAGCGCTGCCTCACTAATGTGTGTACAGTTGGTGCACTTGTCGAGATGAGGTATACCTGCCAGGTGCTCCAACACCCGGTAACACCAACTGAAGAAAGGGGATCCGCTGATCCAGTGACATTGTCCGCCTACACGTGGGGTGGTATCAGGTTGGAGTGTCCCACACTAAAGAGTCTCTATGTCTTTCAGTGGTGGTCTGGTCCCAGACCACAGACAGCAACTACTGCGCGGCGTTATGTTGTGCCCCTGCCACTAGTGAGGCAAAGTGGGGCAGTGTCCCTGTAGCAGCCACAAACTACACAGGGACGTCGGGGCCTAGATGGTACGTAAGGGGGTCTCTGCCTTAGTGCAGGGGCCACTGACGCCCTGCACATGCACACCCTATCGGCGTGGTCCTCACCGCAAGAAAAGTTTCAATCACCGGAAGCAGGGGATTGCCGCAGCCCTACTGGCTAATTCCCGGCACCTGACTAACTGCCGCTGTGCATTGTGGGGATTGTAGTCCCCGCGGAACCCGGTGTTTGTTAATGGCTGACACTCTCAGGTGCTCATGCGCATGCGTTGCAATGGCCGTCTCAACTACTTGCAACTCTCTGCGCGTGGGCTGTGTCGCGCAGGCGCGGCTATACACAAGATGCGGCGCCCTCTCCCTCCGGCCGCCGCGGGACTCCGGCGGCCTGATCGCCCCGTAGCGCCTGCTTACCTCACGGGGGTGCGCACACCCCACCGCCGGCACCCGCAGCGGTGCTGCAACCTCCCCACATAGAGGTAAGGGGGCCCGGTGGAACCTGTAAGGAGACCTGGCCACACTTGCATGTAACCACACAGTCTAAAAAGAAAATTATGTTCCCCACAATTTCCCACAGTACCTGCTAATTTGCCTCTACTTAGCAATTCTTAGCTTGTGATATATTATCATTTGTTTGCTATTTAATTCTACAGATTAGTTCACTGGAATTGAGTAAAAATCACCCCCCCCCCCCAAACTGCGTTTGTTTTGCACAGCTGTTAGTGAAATATTGCTGACCCCTCTGACACTGTAGGTATAAATATCCTACGTTAGCTCTGCTTTTCTGAGCACTGCATTAGGTGACATTTAAATGAAATGACGAAATTCCACAGAGGTTGTGAGGTTCAAGTACCTTGGTTTCTAAGCCAAAGTGGGACATGAATTGTACAAATGACTCATATCACATATGAGTACCTAATGACGACAATGACACCTGTGGCAAAAAGATTAGCAAGGTTCTGTGTGTGAGGTTTAGAAGTGAGAACTACCAACTGCTGCAGAATTGGAAAGATTGAATGCAGACACATGGTGCATTTACACAAATAGAGGTGGTTCCAATTTAACTACTTATTTCCAGGCTTATTGGCACCGTGCTTTGTAAAAAGACATCTACATTTATTAACCCTTTTATTGCCAGAGGCTACGCATGGGTGCGTTTTGTTTGCCAAAAAACAAGTTTGCTTGCAGATGAAAGTTTGCATATTCGTAGACCAAATTTTGTTTTTGTCGAATTTTCCCCGATATTCAGGAGGGGAAAAAGGGACCCCACCCCACCTGTCAATGAAAGGGTTACATTTCAGGCTATAGCTTGGTGAACTGAATTCTGTAAAGATGTATGCAATAGTTATTGCTGTAAAAAAAAAAAAAAAAAAGTTGAGGTGGCTGAGGCTTTCTAAAATAAGTCACTTTGAAAAAGAAAGAATTGTAAAAAAAAAAAAGTGGTTCTCTGGGTGTAAGAATACAAAAGTGGTGGTACTTTGTAAGCCACTGGTTATAAATCTTCACAGGATACATTGGGGTATATACTCGGAAGACCGTTCATTTTTAAATGTTACAATATCTTTGTTTAACGTATCGATATCCATAACACGTATCCCCAAAGGTGCTCAGCGCTACGACGTCCTGACATTTTCCTTACAAATAGCGGGTTGATAAATTTTAATGGACGTTTTGCTTACTCCTATGCAAATCACATGGTAATGAGCAATTTGCCAAAGGCGTGTAATATAGTGCATGTGCTACCGTGAGCGTGCGTCAATTAGAATGGCTGTGTCCAGGCCCAACGTTCTATACTTAAGCCGCGCACAGCAGTGAGCGTTGAGCCGGCAGGAGAAAAGACCTGAAAAGTATCTTTGCGCGCTGTTGCCATTGCGCGTCATGCTCTATGAGCCAATCCCAGTGAGGCTGCAATACAGATTGAGAACAACTAGCTGAATTGCGCCTATGTTTTCATTAAAATTACAACTATTTGAATCATTTAAAGTTTTAAAACCACAAAACACTTTAAATGTTTTTTTTTATTTTTATATATATATATATATATATATATATATATATATATATATATATATATATATATATATATATATATATACACACAACCATGCCACCGCTTACAACTATATAAACTAAACGTGCGAGCCACGTGCATGTGCAACGCCGGGCGCCTGCACGCACACCAGCGCCTACTACAGGCCTGCACAACTTAAGTCCTCGAGGGCCGCAAACAGGCCAGGTTTTCTGGATATCCCTACTTAAGCACAGCTGGCTCAATTAGTGGCTCAGTATGACTGAGCCACTAATTGAGCCAGATGTGCGGAAGTAAGGATATCCTAAAAACCTGGCCTGTTTCCGGCCCTCGAGGTCTGGAGTTGTGCCTGGCCTACTATATAACAAGCCTAACACCAGAGAATTTAGTGATGTACCGAGTACCCGGAATTACCCGCCGTTACCTGGCGGATTTTCAGCTACCTGGAAATTACCCGGATCCGGCATCTGAGAAGTGGGCCTGGCGCAGGGTAATACCCGGTGCCGGGTAATGTCAGGGTAGCTCAAAAATACATAATTACTTACCTGCTGTCAGCGACGGAAGGCAAGGAAGACCCGTGAGGAAGCCCGCAGTGACATCTAGGCTGGTCAGCAGAGGTCCTGTGGCGGTGGCAGCATCAGCAGTCTGTGTTCAGCCCGTGCGTGAGCTGGGGAACCATGTGACTTGCTCCTACTCCGGTCACATGGTTCCCCAGCTCACACTGCTGTGGAGTTCTGCAGCTCCCGCGCGGGCTGAACACACACTGCTGATGCTGCCACAGGACCTCTGCTGACCTGCCAAGATGTTGCGCCGTCATCCTCCACCCCCAGGTAAGAGCCGGCCGGGTAGATCATTTGATTTTGGCCAGGTACCCGTTACCCATTTTTTTTTAAAAGTAGGACCTGGTCCAACACTACCAGAGATCCCAAGACCTGCATTCATGTTAGTGCATGGGAATAAGGCTACGATATTTAACACCTTTCAAAAGCTGCCCTTACCCTCATCCAGACCATGAATAGCATTGTGTTCATGCCACAAATAGCCTACAAGGGAAAAGGGAAGGGCTTAAGTGTTACCCGCATTAATGTACTGAGCATAAGATATATCCCTTTCACGTGTTATACTGACATATATATTGTGGAACATACAGTGTTAATGGCTGAAACACATTAACAGATGCATATGTAATTGTATTTTTTGTGTAAACTGTAATATACTTTTTTAGAATTAAATGGAATGTAGAATGTTTGTATATGTAATATAGTGTAAGAAGTATGAGAGTACAATAATGTTTATACATATGAGATCAACCATTTCACAGAGGCAGATTTTGGCAAAATATATTTTAATCACTAACACTTATTTCACTGTTTGTGGAATATGTATTTTTTTTAACAATACTGTATATACAAATTTGTAAACAAAATAAATATATATATATTTATAATTTATTTATTTATAAAATATTTTACCAGGAAGTAATACATTGAGAGTTACCTCTCGTTTTCAGGTATGTCCTGGGCACAGAGTTAAGACAAATAATACATGTTTACAAATACAGTTACATAAATGAACAGGGTATACATTATATACAAGACATTACATGCACAGTTAAAGATAATATATATTATGGGCGTATGAAACAGTTACAGACCAGATTAAAATGTGTGACAGCCTTAGATTTAAAGAACTTAAACTGGTGGTGGATGTAAGAGTCTCTGGTAGGGTGTTCCAGTTTTGGGGTGCACGGTAAGAGGAGGAGCGTCCAGATACTTTGTTGAGCCTTGGGACCATGAACAGTCTTTTGGAGTCTGATCTCAGGTGGTAGGAGCTGCATGTGGTAGGGGTGAGGAGCTTGTTCAGGTAGCTGGGTAGCTTGCCCATAAGGAATTTGAAGGCAAGACAGGAAAGGTGAACTTTGCACCTAGACTCGAGTGATGACCAATCAAGTTCTTTGAGCATTTCGCAGTAATGTGTGTTATAGTTGCATTGGAGAACAAAATGACAAATTGAATTGTAGAGGGTGTCAAGTTTGCTAAGGTGGGTTTGGGGTGCTGAGCCATATACTATGTCTCCATAGTCAATAATTGGCATTAGCATCTGCTGTGCGATACGTTTTCTGACCAGGAAACTTAGGGAGGATTTGTTCCTGTAAAGTACCCCTAGTTTGGCATAGGTCTTGGTTGTCAGGGTATCAATGTGCATCCCGAATGTTAAGTGGGAGTCAAACCATATGCCCAGGTATTTAAAACTAGTAACAGGAGTTGGGTGGTGTTATTGTGCCTCTTTTTTGGAGGTGCGCTGCTTGGCTCACTGGGCCACGAGTGCGTGCTCTAACACGTCAAAAGGTTTGCACCTGTGACCTAGATGGCATGGGCACATCTAGGGAAGATGGTGGAGGAGGTGGCACTTAAGCCACTAGTAAAACCCTTGAGGAGGGTAGTAGGGTAGTGAGAGGCACCATGGGTGGTGACTAGGGAGGGGGCACGGATAGCCCACACGCCCTGCTTGATGGCCCAGGTGAGGCCGGTCACAGAAGACACTATTTGTGTCATACTGTTAATGACAGCGGTAGTGTGCTGAAGCATGGTATTCATCATGATCCTGTGATAGCGCTGTGCAGCCTGGTAATGGCACTTGGAAGCTATCTCATGCCGGTGGGCTGCTTGCTCCATTCAGCGCATGTTCTGGTGCGATGAGCTCAATACGGCCAAGCTGGGCCGAGTTGTCCAGAAATCCTTCCCTCTGCATTTGACGAAGATTTCCCTAGTGCTCCAATAACAGCACACAATAAGAGACTGATGTGGTCTGGCTCCTTGGGCAGCTGCAGAGGTTGGATGGGAAGCAGCGGAGGTAGCTGGAGAGGTAGCCACGGGTGTTTGCTAGGGGAGCTAGAGCCTCGTCTGTGCCCTCTTCGTGACCTCCGTGAGGAAGTTGGCTATTGCTCCTGCACTACGGGCTCTGCAGGCACAGATACAGCCTGTCTCGCTGCAGCCAAGACAGGTTTAGGTTGTATCCTCAAATACATTTATACGTGGGTACATGTAAGCACATTTGGATACATTTGCTTTGGCCAAACAGCCATTTTATTACTTGTCTATTTGTTTATGGAACATTTTAGCATTAGTATACAGTATAGAGGCTCTGATCCACACAGTGTTGCTAAACTTTGGAAAGCTTTAACTCTCGTGCACATGAATGAGAGCTGAGGCACAGTACAGTTTATCACACTTTTCTGGTACAATAACATTTAAGGGCCTATGCTATAAGCGTTCCTAAAAAATAATTGCCGGCCCATTTAAATCGCCGTTTTTGTGAGCGTTGCTATTGCGGTATTCAGAAAGCCGCGATAACCTGTGATGGCAACATTCCCAAAACGGGCGAGTAGCCGGCGACGTGATGATCGCCTCTCCGAAAAAGCCTTACCCTGCAATTTCTTTCAGCTGCAGAGAGAGCTGCTCAGAGAGCCGCCTCTCCCTGCGCAAATCTTGCACCAAATCAATGATTTTTAATAAAAATGTTAATACTAGTATAGATGAGCAGGGGGTCTCCGGAGCAGAACCACGTTGATTTCAGGTCTGGGGACCCCCTGCTTTCTGAGATACAGGCCCTGGTATGGGGTGAAGGCCCCATTATGGGGTGCCGGTATCTCATATGCATTTTATTCCCACGGTCGCGGGACATTTAAATGCATAGGAGGTACTGGCACCCCATAACGGGGCATGCGTCTCGGGAAGAAGCGGGTCCCCGGACCTGAAATCAACGTGGTTCTGCTCTGGAGACCTCTTGCTCATCTACATTAGTATTAAAACAGCTGCTACCCACAATAAGCATTAAAAACACAACAACATTAATACCCACCTCCTCTACCCCCACATGATTGATACCAGAGGCCGCGGGTGTCCGGGGGTCCTCAGGTAGTCCCCGCGGGTGTCTTGGGCCACTCGGGTAGTCACCATGGGTGACTGGGGGCCCTCGTGTGGTCCCTGTGGTCTCTGGGGCCCTCGGGTGGTCCCCGCGGGTGTCGTGGAGTCCTCAGGTGGTCCTTGCGGGTGTATGAAACAACTCCCCAGCAGGGGACACACCGGTGCACAGCGAAGGGATGAATGAATAATCAGAGGGATTTATTTAGATAAAGATATCAAAGATAAAGCACCCTGCGTGTGAAACATGTTAGTGACTGTATCAGTGCTTTTTATCCATGTTTTTTATCAAAATAAATCCCTCTGATTATTCATTCATCCCTTCGCTGTGCACCGGTGTGTCCCCTGCTGGGGAGTTGTTCATATACTGCATGCAGATACCAGGGAGCACACCAAGCAGAGGATCCACTACGCTGTGTTTATTTGGCAACTACAAGCCACCATACCTTTACTTCATCCATTGAGAGAGGTGGCATCACGCAGATTGGGCAGAGAGGTCTGAGGGTTCTGACGCTGAATACTTCTGGCTGTGACGCAGAGTTGTGAGAGCCGCTACAGAGCCGAGTTTAGCAACGCGGGAGGCGTGGACACCACACTCGACATCAACAGTGTCGTGAGAGATGTGCCAGTCGAGGATTACGCCCTGATGTAAGGCGTGCAACAATTATTTGCTATACCAGACGCTCCCCCCCCCTCTCCAGCAGCCCATTTGCCAAGTCGTGAGTACTATTACCCATTGATGGGTATTCTCTTACTATGCAGCGGAACTTCTGCCTTATTTTCTCATCTGTGAGTGACTCTTGAGCACCGGTTTCCTAGAGCACAATATGCTCTGATATCTTTCTGGTTCTTGCGGGTGTATGGGGGCATTGAATGGGACTTCAGGGACCCCTGCTGTGTTAATCCGATGGGCCATTAGGAATCTCACAGAAATGTTGAGACATTTACTGTGAGATACCTTAGTTTTTACCCAGGCAAGTGATCAGATACTGGTGGCTGCATCTGTAAATGTCTTTTTTTCAGGTTTTTTCATTGTATTTATTTATTTTTTGTGTTTGCCCATTGACTGATAATATATATGAATCTGTGCCGCTTTAAGGTACAGATAAATACAGTGCCAGCCAATGCATTTTTTTGGCAAATGCTTATTTTTAATTTTTTGTCATTTTTTCTATGTGTTTTTATTGATTGGATTCAATTGTTTGAAATTTGGATGGCTTGTTTTTGGTACATTTTAGGATTGGTTAGTATTTGAAATTAATTTGTTTTGTTCGCTACTGGTTTAAATGAATTAATTTGTTGGTTAGTGCTTTTATTTATTAATTTGATTTGTTGATTAGTGCTTTTATGTTTATTAATTGGCTGTCTAGTGCTTTTATTTAATTGGTTGGCTAGTGCTTTTTTTTCTTGAATTGGGGTGTTTACGTGCTTGTGTATCTTTTATTATTGTGTATTTTTGGCTTTCATGCTTTTTTATTAGGATGACCATTGACTGCTATAGTGGCTTATCATGCCCACATTATATGGGTATGATGTACCACTATGCTAATTAATGGGTATATAGTGGGGTGGTTATGGGGTGGGTGGTTAGGCCTCCCGGGTGGGTAGTAGGGAGGGTTGGTTAACCCCTTATTTACTATAGCGGTTATTAACCGCCACGGTGATTAAGGGGTTAGGGGCCATTAGATTGTATTTTTTCATGTATTCTTGCTGCCATCACAGGACATGGACCTGCAGTATGCTGACAAGGACGCCCTTTATGATGGTAAGTAGAAAGGTTTATGCTGGCTGGCTAATGTTTTATTAAATAATGGGCACATGCACTATTATCCATATCTGAATCATAGTTATTTTGCCCATTACTGTAATGTATGTGGTGGGGGGTGTGGTGGTGTCTGGGGGGGGCGTCGGGTGGTCCCCGCAGGTTTATGGTGACCCTCGGGTTGTCCGCACGGGTGTCCGGGGCAAAAAAATTATAAAATATGTCCAGTACATTGAAATAAATACGGCCCTCAGACACCCACGGGGACCACCTGAAGACACCCGCGGCCTCTGGTATCAATCATATGGGGGTAGGGGATGTGGGTACTATTGCTTATTGTGGGTAAAGGGTTTTTTTGGTCCTTGGTGGGTAGCAGGAGGGGTCAACCCCCTCCATTGCCTTAGCGGTTAGCCAGTTAGGTAATGAAGTTGCCTGTAAATGCATTTTTTATGCATGGTATTCATGCCGGGTGTCTCCGGTGCTGATATTAATGGATATCGGCTCCGGAGACTAACGCATCGATCCGGATCAGAAAAAAAAGCATTTGTTTTTCTAAGTCCTGTATCGCCGCCTTCTCAGCAGCTTCTCACCAGTCTCATGCCAACTTTTCCTGGGGTGAGGATTTTTGGAGAAACTCGCCATTCTAGAGTCGTGATTAGCCTCGGTAGGCATCGATAACCTAATCGCGGATACCAGAATTGCACGAGTTTCAGAACCTGGCGATAAGTGGCTTATCGCTGCGCACCCAGCGATTTTGTCTGAAATTTTTGGTGATTCGTGCCTTTATCGCCCACTTATCGAGGCTTACTGAATAGCAGTAGGCATTTTGGCTGATAAGTGCTCGATAAGTGACTTATGAACGCTTATAGCATAGGCCCCTTAGTTACCTCTACTTTTCAGTTATATCCTGGGCAGTAAGTTATGTTAAGTAACTTCAAAGTGAATATTTCTAAGATGATTGTGTAACACTCCCTGCCCGGCTCCTAAGGAGTTTACATTGATGTGTAATATTTGGTTACTAGGCATAGTTTACCTCAAATCAGGATTCAGGCGCCTGGGTGATAAGGTAGCAAGGGTGAAAAAGATGGGCGCAAGGAACTTTTGTACTAAAAATCCAATCTTTATTCTGGTACCCAGGTACAGGGACACTTCCCACACATACTCGACATAGTTGATATAGTTGTATGTTGCTTTACATACTCTTTGTTACTCATGACCTGGTACTTCCCTAGGTGTCCACTCTTAACAATCAGAGGGAAGCTCATATACTTGGCTCTGCAGGGTCCTTCCACCCAGGACTAGAGCTTCAATCGCCCCCTCCCGACAACCCCCCCCCCCCCCGTGTTGGTGGCCTTGCGAGCCCTCCCCTTTAACACCTATAGTTCTCTTTCCCCCCTTCTGTCTCTCACTCTTCCCCCATCTCTTCCTCACTCACTCTGACCCCTCCCTCTCTTAGGGCTGGGACCCGCTGCGCCCGGCGGCGCGGGCGGCCGCACGAGCGTTCCCCACCAGCAGGGGAATCCTCCCGAGCCGGTCCCAATCCCCCCTCACAGCACAGCTCACTACACGCTGTGATGCGTCAGCCGCCAGGGGATTCAAGAGAATTGTAATCCCAAGCGGCGACGCGTCACGTGGTGTGGCTGTGAGCCAATGAGGAGGGGAGGCTGCGGGGAGGAGAGTATGGGGGGAAAGCAGCGTGAGTGCCTGTCTGTGTATGTGTGTGTCTGAGTGTGTGAGTGCCTGTCTGTGTGTGTGAGCGGCTACATGGTTGAGGGGCTGAACGGCTGAGGGGCGGTCCCGCCCCCTCATGTCATGGTCGCGCCCCCCACCCGTTTTGGCCACCCCCCGCTCACAAAAATTGTCCCTTTGGACCGGAAAAAGGCCCAAGTGCCTCTCCACGCGCCGCCTGTCTGCAGTGCGGACGCGTGGTCTGAGGCAGCAGGGCCTTAGCCTTACACCCCCTCCATCTCCTCCCTCTGCAATCACAACAAATTTAGCAAGTGTGCTACATATATTTGCTGTAGTGTCACTTACCACGCATCTTCCACATCCAATGAATCCACAAGTTTGAGTAGTCCCACTACCTGTGAGGGCGCAATGACTGAGCTGACTTGCTCCTTCATACGGTTCAGGTGCAAGGAGACAGGTGGTCCCCTTCCAGTCTTCCTTGCCTGGGCTGCGTGGTCGGCCAATATTTTATTTTTTTAATTTTGCTCTTGCATTCCGCCCAATCGTGTTGGCAGTATTGCCAAGAGCATTAATGTGGTTAAGCATGTTCCCCCAAATGTGCTGCTTTTTAGCAGTGCTGGTCTTGGGGCAGAGACGCCATTAATTTAGAGTGGTTATCTACTAATCCATCTATAAGGAGTTCTAATTCCTCATCATTGAGTTTAAGGCTTGTAATACTGCCAGTCGCAGCAGAGGAGGTAGAAGTTGCTCAGCCATCTCTACTGTTAAGCTGTTGAAAATGGCTGAGTGTTTCAGTTTGTAATGTATATTTATTTGAAATTGTAAAATGGTCATAGACGTGGTGTTAGGGTAAAGCTAATGCCCAACGCATGACAACAAACGTGCGCTTATAACACTTTTTTACAATGCGCATTTGCAGTGTATTTTTTAACGCGTCTCAATGCTGCGTTAATCCCCATTATCCAGATAATCTTACGATGGTTATTTTGCTAATGGACGATATTCTCGTATCTCATTAGCTTTGAGGATACTTGTTCATAAGAAGTAAAATAACGACGATTCCCTATTTCGTGAATGTCATGTTATTAGGTTAAAATGAACAACCTTCTGAAGATCTACCCTATTATGCTTTAATTTCCCCTATTTTTAGTGGCAGCAGTTTCTGTATGTTGTATGACTTTTGTCATTGTAATAGGAGGGGTTATTTGAAGGCGTTCTTTCATTTTATACATCTCTAGTACAGTATATGTGCAATTGAAGCTTTAATAACTGTTATGTTTTAGAGCAGACTTTGCAGACCCAAGTGGATGCATTACTTGCTTTAATTTTGGTGATATGTTCTGATAAGAGTTTTTGTAAATATATGATAGCCCCTTTATCCATTTTCTTTACATGCATTCCTAAGGCTGCAACTATAGTGCCGGCGACAGCAATGCGGCGTCAAAGCAAATGCATTACCGCCATCGCTTGCGCTTCTAGTAAGCGCAACACGCCGGCTTGGTCGCGATCGCTGGAAGTCATCACAATTTGATTTTTCCAGCGACTGTAGCCTGATGTCGCCGGCACTATAAGCGCAGCTTTAGAAAAAATCTATCAGGGTTGCTTTAAATTTGTAAAGAAGAGGGGCGAATTTAAAGTTGGTAGATTGGAAATTACAGATATAGGGTGCAACCTAGACAAAGTCCTCACTGGGTAAAGTAGAATGGGGAGAATTATAGAGGTGGCAAGCTTGGACATGTTAAACCAGTTAGCTCTACCAATCATGATCCTGCTTAAACATGTAGAATTCTGAGTAGGTCCTATAATTGTAGGGGATGAATGTGCAAGACAAATTCCCAGCCCCAACTAGAGAGAAATGCAAGATAATGTATACTTACATACATACATACTCTATAAGGCTGCGTCCATAGGACTGCAGCCGTGCGGAGGCTGAGGGAAAGCGGGTGATTTCCCTGGCCTTGGTCCGCGCGCCGTCCGGGGGCATGTCGGGGGGCAGGGGGGCCTGTGACGTCACAGAGCTGATTCGCTCTCATTGGGCGAACCGCTCACGTGACCGGCCCTGCGCTCCCGTGAGCGCGAAAATATTTCTTTTGAAAAAGACCTTCGCTTCCGCACGCTTGCGGAAGCGTGCGCGAGCCCCTGCTAAAGCCACTCTCATTGCGGCTCCAGGGGCTCACTGAGAAGCGTCAGCGCGCCTCAGCACGGGTCAGCGCCTAAGCGCTGACCCTGGACGCAGCCTAACAGATTTCTTCAACTGGTGACTCACGAAGGATCTTGTTGTGGCCCTTTGTACGCTTAGGTCTTGGCCATAGTGCAGCAGACTGCACGAGCGATGTTGCTCGCGCCGAAAACAAACCAATGGAGGCTAATGCGCATGTGAATAGTGCGCATGTGAGTGGCGAGGCGACCGATGCGTGGCGAGACAAAATAGTTTGTCTTTGCCACACAACAGCCGGGTCACGTGAGTGGTTTGCCTAATGAGAATGAACCAGATCTGTGACATCACGGCCACAGCCCCCGACATGCCTCCCTGTCGCCTCTGCCTGCAGGACAGAAATCTGTCCTGCTGCAGGCGAGCATGACGTCACACAAATTCACTATGGACGGGGCCTTAGGCTGTGGCCAAGGTGAAGCGAAGCGCACGCACACGCTCAGTGCGGTCAGAGTGATAACTCTGAATGCACTTGTCCAGGGTGAGGGTGCGCGTGTGCTTGCTGGCGAGACAGCCACATTTGATTTGGCTGCTTGCTGATGCGTCACGCGAGCGGTTCGCTCAATGAGGACAAACCAGCTCTGTGACATCATGGCCACACCCCCCCCCCCCTGTACGCAAATAGCTTGCCAGAAATCGCAGAGCGCATGACGTCACGGCGCTCCAGCACAATCTCCCTTCCTGGCCGCAGCCTTAGCTGCCCAAACAACTAGTATGAAAATAGCAGGGGCAAAGGGCAATTGACAAACTAACTCACATGTAAATATATGATGGAGAT
The DNA here is from genome assembly GCF_040206685.1 of Ascaphus truei. Classification (NCBI taxonomy): domain Eukaryota; kingdom Metazoa; phylum Chordata; class Amphibia; order Anura; family Ascaphidae; genus Ascaphus; species Ascaphus truei. The sequence continues at coordinate 348,362 of NW_027456607.1, read as the reverse complement.
GTTATACATGCTTGCAAAATGTTTAAATATTATAGTTTTCAAGTTTTTAAATGTATCTGAAATTGCATTATAATAAGCCTGTGGTCCTTCAACTCCTAAAATATTTTCTATTTTGGCTCTTTAGAGAAGAAGTTTAAGAGCCCTGCTCTATATCAAAATAATTCATGTTCTTATAAATATACATGGCACCAGTGGCGTAGCAAGACATTCGCAGGCCCCCGGGCAAAAAAAATTTCAGGGCCCCATTAATATTAATACTGACTATCATTTTTCCTCCCTCCCATCCTCTCCTTGATCCTCCATCTCAGGGGTGTGCAAACTGGGGGGCGCAAGATTATCTGCGGGGGCGCAGGTTTTACAGAGGCCCTGCGCTCTTCCCGTAGGCACTTAAATTAAATACCAGGGAAGCTGCCAAGGCCTCTGTAAACTTCAATTACCTTGGTTCAGACGGCTTCTGGAGACACGTTGCTATGGCAACATGACGCCCAGAGCCGAGGTGGGGGGCACGGAGAGGGGGACAGCCAGCAGGGTGGCGCAGGAGAAAAAGATTGCGCTCCCCTACTCCATCTCATCATCCCTCAACTCTCCCCCTCCCCATCATCTGCTCTCCCCCCCTCCTCCTCTCCATTTCTCCCGCCCCCCACTCATTATCATCATCTCTACTCCTTCCTCCCCCATCCTATCTGTCACACTACAAACACTACACCTTATACACATACCATATACAAATACACATTTATATTCAACATGCAAAAAAACACTAAATATACAGCATATACATGCATGAAACACACATGCATTACAAATACACACACTTATCAACACAGACACACACTTACCAATACAGACATACAGTACACACACACACACTTACCAACAGACACACGGAACCAGGAGATGCAAAGAGCAGCTATTGAGTGCTCTGCAGCGCCACCTGCTGCCCGGAAGTGGTTAAGCAGGAAGAAAGCCCCACTCGCCTCCTCACTCCAGCTGTTCCGTGATCAGCTCCACACTCCGCAGCCGGCATCCTCCGCTCCCCTCATACCCGCCCAAGCTTGTCTCTATCTGAAGAGAGACAGATGGGCTACCGACAGGGGGGGGAGAGCGGGACCCCCACAAGTGCGGGCTGCCCGGACTATAGCTACGCCCCTGCATGGCACATTTATATGTACAGTATTTCCTATGTCCAACCACCACTGGTCTACAACCTCAGGATCGCTTTAGGTAGCCTTTTTCTGGCAAAGGGTATCAGTTTAGTAACTGACACCTGTCACTGCATCTGACCCAAGGCTTAACATTCGTGAATTGCTAAAAACAGTCATGAATGGCACACCTGTGAGCACGTGACCTGCATGTGGGACAATGGTTAATACACAGCTCACAAGCTGTCTCACTTTTCACCTTCGCAAAGGTCCCTCAAATGGACAATATCTCCCCTTACTCAGTCCCCATATACCATCTGTCACGAACAGCACACAAGTGAGCACGTGACTTATATATTCAACTAGGGTTAATACACACGGCTACTCTAGCCAACTCACCTTTCACCTCTGCAAGGTACTTTCAGTGAGTTAATATTAACCCCTTACTCAATTGCAATCATATCTATACATTGCCACCACCTGAGAGATGCAAATAAAATATGTAGAATTTATAAATCTGTCAGGGTCTCAGGTCTTTGTATATGATAGAAAAACTATGCACTTAACACACACATCTGTTATAGAAAAATGTTTCAAATGTAAATACTCTCTCCAGAGCGTGCAATAGTTTATTCAGAGCCCAAAGCATCACTTATTAAATGTTTTAATATATCTAAAAATACAGTGCTTAGATAACAGAAAAAAGATTACAAGAGCATACAATTACAATAAATGCAGTACAGTTTCTTAAAACAAAGAGAAATTCCTATGCACTACGTACCATGCAGTACGTCAGGATCTTCTCCCAGAGAGGTCACTGGCGCAGAAAAGAGACATCACGTTTTGGTCCAAACACACCTCCATTGAAATCTCATTTTCATAAATCCCATAAACTTACATAAACTGTAGCTCATTGTACCAGATTGATCAAAATATAAAATACATAATATCTCATGATATTATCATGACACTAACCCTCAAATAATCTTTGACATGTCTAATTGAATAAAAAATGTGATCCAGGTTATACCCTACATCAGCGGTGCGCAAACTGGGGGGGGGGGGGGGGGCACGAGTGCCTGCGGGGGGCGCGCGGTTTACAGAGACCCAGCGCGCTTCCCGAAGCACTTAAATTAAGTGCCGGGGGAGCTGCAGGGCCTCTGTAAACCTTTACTTACCTTGGCTCCAAACGCGTCGCCATGGCAACACGGCGTCAAATTACGCCACGTGGTCATGTGACGTGACGTCACGTTGCTATGGCGTGACGTTATGACGCCAGAGCCGACGGCGGTAAGGGGGGGCGCGGGGTGAGGTGACCACCAGCAGGGGGGCGCAGGGAACAAAGTTTGCGCCCCCCTGCCTTACACAGCTGCCTGGTTGAAAGGAACTGGACTGAAATACAATTTTTGCCCTTGTAGCCTTGATTGGGTTGAGGTCACATAAAAAACATTCAAGCCAGGGTGCCACCGGAGCTGAGCAGTGTTGTTTGTATCTGGTTCCTGAGATACTTACAACTGTAGTTACCAGTGTTTATGCTCATTCCAGGCAAAACAAAATGGCAGTCAGATCCTCTGGGTGGCTTGGATTTGTGGCTTCCTGTTGAACAGTCATACAGAACTCTCAAAAAGCTTGTACATTTTTAAATACAAAAACGGGCTTGATGGCAGTGCTACGGTGCGACTGCACTTGGCCCTGTGCTTACAGAGGCCCAGTGCTCTTCCCTTAACCAACTTCCATAATCACAGTTTAAAAGTTGTAGTTGTTAAATTAATCACAACATTTAAACTGTGATTACTGAAGTTGGGCCGGGGGTGAGCCAGGGGCCTTTGTAAGAGCCAGCATCTCCATACACAACGCATCGCATTGATGATGTGACAGCGGGCAAGAGGTTCCAAGCATCACAGGACTTAATGACATCACGTGATGGAAGGCGTGGCTCTGGAGGGGGTAAAATGCCCCGGCACGCACACTGCACTGGGCCCTGAAATTGTCAAATCCATTTTTTGAACAGGTAATGTAATCCATTTGTAGTCTCATTGTTTAATTAAATGTCTTAAAATTAACCAATTTAATAACACATTGATGAATTTTGCAAAGGAATATCACTTGTAGCGTGGCCTTGCAACTAATCTCTTTAGATCATTATTTCTCCTACATTTAAACCTCTGTCAGGAACAGAAGATCAGGAGCGCAAATAAATCCAGGTATATGTAAAAAATAAAGATAGAAATATGGTGCAATATAGCTTTGTATGCAAGTGAATTTAATAAGTGAATAGGTAAATCACTCACATGGTCCGTGAGTGATATTAGCAGTGCGGTTGTTCAGAGTAACAAACTCGTGTGTGTATTTCCAAACACTCTCGTGACGACCTCAGTCAGAGCCAGATGAGTATGTGGGGGGACAAAGGGAAGGGATTCCCACATGTGAAAATAGAGAGGACACAGAATAGTGTGGATTGCTTTATAATTTAAAAATAGTAAAAAGTATAACACTCCCAAGCAAACTGCATACAGTACAGGCATTGAGACCACCCAGGGTCGGGCAGTAGAGAAACAGCACTCCCTCTCTCACTGGTGTTCCAGCTGCGACATCCATCCACAGGGAAAGTTTGTGATGACCAGTGACCGGAGAACCAAATTTGGGTCAGAAACCTCCAGACAGTCCACCAGCCACTAGGTAATATTAAAAACGTCTGCGCTGCTCACCCTACGCGTTTCACTCCATCAAGCTTCTTTAGGGGTTAATAATCCTTAATAATAATTTAAACCTCTGTAGAATTTCATAATAACTTTATGATTTAGATTAAGGAAAAGTTTTTATTTATACAGCTATTTTCACATAGCAAAGATTACTATCATTTGCTCTTAAATTCAGGGGCGTATTAACCGTCATTTTCCCCAACCACCACCCAAAATGTGACATTTACTGAACTGTCACACGAAAGCCTAAAACTGACAGATCCTCTTTGATTCCCAGATAACAACATTTTAAAGGAGCAGTCCAAGTTATTCCCCTCTCCCCCATTTATTAATACACAAATGAAGTTGGGGCCTCCGGAGCGCAACCCCATTCATTTCAGCTCTGGGGACCCTTTGCTTCCAGACAAACTTAGCTCTGCAGTTTCCTGTTGTTTAAAGCCCCTGGTCACATGAGCCAATAGGAAGGTGACATTACAGCCCGGGAGCTTTGAAAAGCAGTCATAATGTGAACCCTGGAGGGGCTACTAGCACCCACTACGGAGGTAAGTAACTCCAGAAGAAGGGGATCCCCAGAGCTGACATGAACAGGGTTCAGCTCCGGAGAACCCGAGCTTCAATCCTGTATATATAAATAAAAAATGAAGAAAAAAATCCAGCTTGGATTGCTTCTTTAAGAATCTCACTTTAATATCTAGTGTGTGAAGTTTGTGGATGATAAATGAAGCACAGATACCGTAGAGCTGGCTTGATACCAGTGCCGTCATTGCCTGTTTACCAAGCCTCGCAGTTATAGAGGCCCGGTGCTCTTCCTCCCAACAACTAAACTGATTGCCGGGGCTGTCTTGGGGCCTCAGTAACTCTCTTACCTTACCCTCTCCATTGACGTCTCCTTCTGCAGAGTTCCATCATCATGGTGCCACAACGTCAAATGGCATCACGTTGCTATGACAATGGGACATCACGTGATGTTGCGATGCCATGGTGATGGGATATTGAGGAAGAGATGCCAAAGGAGAAGGTAAGAAGCCCATACCGAGCCCCGCGATAATCCCACACGGCCTTGGTAATATGCTATTGCTAGCAAAGAGTGTAGTTTTGAGTTTACGTGTGCTTGTTGATAGAACAAAAGTGCAGGTTTTCCACTGAAGACTGCTCTTATTGTCTTGACTGTACTGTTAGCATTTGTGACAAGAAGCTTGTACAAACATACTAATCAAACACTGATGGAATTCAACCACTGCATTGAATGAATCACATTGATGTTAATGTTCATTGTTGGTGTGAACACCTGTTAGTCTTCACTTTGGGTACATCATGCTCTTACAGTATATCAAATAACAAGAGTATTTTCAATACCCTGTGACAAAGAAGAAACACAGATGCTTTCCCTAGAGCCACCAATATTGGGTATATGTATTACCCAGGGAAAATTGTGTTATCACTATATTATATAAAAATGTCATAATATCTCATATTTTATTCTGTCTCTCTCCCCCATTCTCTGTGTCTCTCTCTCCCCGTTCTGTGTCTCTCTCCCTCTCCCTCCCCCCATTCTGTGTTTCTCTCTCCCCCCCCCCCATTCTGTGTGTTGTGTGTGTCTTTTCCATCTCCATTTTCTTCACCCTACTTGTCACTCACTGTGTTGGAGGGTGGAGCATGGGAGGGGGAGAGGGGGCTCTCCTGCTCTCCTCTCTGCCAGCATTCTCTGCTCTTTACTGGCCCCCTGCTCTAATGGTCAAAACCGGGGCAGTCAGAAAGCAAGTTCGGGTCAAAAGCGGGAGCTGTCAGGAAGCAAGGTAGGGTGTGTGTGTGTGTGTGTTTTGCTGTTGCTTACCTTCCAGCACCAGCTCCCTCCTGCAGCCCGGAGAGGGAGGGGGGGGGAGTAGCTCCGTTTTACCATTGGTTTGTGGGTTACCCAGATGAGAAATTCAAAGAAATGTCCAGTTTTTGGCAGAATGCCCTTCAGATTCTGTAAATGAATTGTGAGCCTCTGTCAGAGACTATGATTTGCAGAGTACCATGGAGTCTGAAGATCTCTTTAATGAAGACCTCTGACAATTTGGGAACGCTGGGCAAGCCTTTGAGTGGAATGAAATGCGCCTGTTTTGAAAAACGGTCCACGACTACCAGTATGGTATCCATCCATTTAGAGCAGGGGAGCTCAACGATGAAGTTCATCAAAAGGTGCGTCAATGGACGGTCTGGGATCAGTAGTAGCTGAAGAATCCCCGATGGTCTGTTGCCAGGCGTCTTATTCTGGGCGCATGTGGCCCAAGTCGAGATTAAATTCTTGATATCTTTCCGCATACATGGCCACCAGAAGGTTCGCTCCAAAAGGTCGATCATTCTCCTTGTTCCGGGATCACCAGCCGCTTTGGATGCGTGATCCCATTCCATTACTCTTCTGTGCAGTTGGGCCCTTGTGATGTCTGGTAATGCGTCAAAGATGTTGGTTGATAGTATACAAGTTGGAGGTCTCATGATCCTCAGATTTGTCCTCCACCAGAAATTGTCAGGAGAGTGCACCGGCTTTTATGTTTTTAGACCCAGAAATGTAAGATATAACAAAATTAAAACGGGTGAAAAATAAGGACCATCGAGTCTCTCTACCTTTGAGAAGATGTCTCCATTTCTCCAGGGCCATCTTGATCGTGAGAAGTTCACGGTTTCCCACATCATAGTTTTTCTCAGCTGTAGAATTTTTAAAAAAATTTTTTTTAAAGAAGGCACAAAGATGTAGTCTGGCCTAAGGGTTTTTTTCTCTGCGAAAGTATCGCTCCAGCTCCTACGTCGGAGGCATCCACTGCAAGCGTGAAGGGCAACCCTGGGTCTGGGTGTACCAAGATAGGTGCAGAAGCAAAGGCTTGTTAAGTTTTGTAAAAGCTCTGGTAGCTTTGGGAGTGCAATGCGCTGGGTCGGCTCCTTTTTGGGTTAAAGCCGTAATCGGAGCCGCCACTAAAGAGAAGTTTCGGATAAATCACCGATAATTATTCGCAAATCCGAGAAATCTTTGGACAGCTTTAAGAAACAACGGGCACGGCCAGTCCATAACTGCTTTGACCTTGGTGGGATGCATGGCGAGTCGTGTCGGAAATAATGTACCCGAGGAAGGAAGTTGAAGTTTGGTGAAATTGGAATTTTTTCAGTTTGGCAAAGAAATTATTTTCCCGCAGGCTTTGAAGAACCTGTTTCACATGTCCTGGGTGTACTTGAATAGATTTGGAGAAGATTAAGATGTCATCCAGGTACACGATTACATGTTGGTCTAGCAGGTCCCTGAAGATTTTGTTTACGATGTCTTGAAAGATGGCTGGTGCATTGCAGAGGCCAAAGGGCATTACTAAGTACTCATAATGCCCAACGTGAGTATTGAAGGCCATTTTCCACTCTTCTCCTTGACGAATTCTTACCGTGTTGTAGGCCCCTCGCAGATCCAATTTTGTAAAAATGGTGGCACCCTGTAGCCTGTCGAACAGTTCGGAAATCAGCGGAAGAGGATAATGATTTTTTTTATTAAGTTGTGACCGCGATAGTCGATACAAGGCCTGAGTGACCCATCCTTCTTTTTCACAAAAAAGAACCTTGGGCCAGTGGGTGTGGAAGACTTTCGGATGTAACCCCTCTGAAGGTTCTCCTGAATATACCGTATCATGGCCTTGGTCTCGGGAGGAGACAGTACTTAAGAGCATCCTCTGGGCGGAATGGCACCGGGCAGCAAGTCAATAGGGCAGTCATACGAACGATGTGGCGGAAGTTCCTCGGCCTGAACTTTGTCGAAGACATCCCGGAATTCCTTATAGGTTTCTGGGAGTTGTACTTTACCCTGTTCGGGTACTGACAACCCCGCTAAGCCCTTGGAGTGGATTAGGCAAATGTTCTGACATTGTTGACTCCAGAGGATAGGCAAGGTCTCTGCCCAGTCGATTCGCGGGTTGTGTCGCGGAAGCCCCAATATGATGTCCACAGATGGGATATGGGTGGCATTCTGTTGTATGCTCTTGGAATGAACTTCACCAGCCAGTAAGGAGATGGGTATCGTCTGTTAGGAAATGAAGGTGGATTGCAGCGGCCGACCTTCTATAGCCTCGAGACCCACAGGGCAATCCTTGTATATAAAGGGTATGTGGTGCCTTTCCACGAACCTCTGATCGATTTGAAGTTCCCACCTGACTCGGATTCGAAAAAGGCCCGCGTAGAGATTCGGAAGATATCAGCAGATAAGGTGATAGGAATGTATATCCTGGTAGAAAGTTGGGGAGGAGGTGAAGACAAGGTGCCCAGTGTGATCCTCCTGACTCTGACAGGATTGTGGCGTTTCCCGACTTTAATGGGCAAGTGTCCACCAAATGTCCGCTGTTACCGCACTATAGGCATAAGTCTGCGCTGCCTTTCGCTTCTCCATAGGCAGCTACCTCTTAGTTGCTTAGGTTCGTCCACGGTTGAAGACACAGGAGACACGGATTCTGCCTGATGAGAAAAGAAAGTGTGTACCTCGCTGGTGCCAACCCCTCTCCATCCTTCTCTCCTGAGGTGCTGATCCACGCGTATGCATAGGGCCACAAGATCTTCGAGTCCTGCGGGGGAAGCCAACTCGTCTTTGAGGCCCTCGGACAATCCTTGCCAGAAAACTGCCGACAGGGCCTCGTTCCAGCCGGTCTCAGTGGCTATGGTGCGGAATTCAAGTGCGTAGTGGGCCACCGTGCGGTCTGGCTGCTGCTCCCAGATAGGTGAGGCCCATGCCAGCGCATTGTCGGTCAATAGGGAAACAATGTACGCCACCATCGATCGTTGAGCAGGTAGTAATTCGAAGTGTATGGAGCATTGGTTCAGGAATCCCCGACAGCCCAAAGGGTCACTAGCATAACAGTTAGGGGTAGTTAAGCGTGGTTCAGAAGTCGGGGTCACAGGAGTGGAACAGGTATAGGTGCTGCGGGTGTGGCAGTGGAGGTCAAGAGGAGCCTAACCCTGTTAGACAGATCGTCTAGGTCCTGCTTTAACTGGTTAATTTACTGATCTTTTTGCATAAGGGATCCCTCCACTTGCTTGAACATTCCGTTGTATTCATATAGTTGTCGACCCACCCCAGCGGGCTCCATGTTTGTTGGGCTGAGCATATAGTCACGTGTGATCACCACAAACTGGACTAAACCGCGGGGCTGAGGTGGGGATGTAAATAACCGCAGCCCTACAACCACGGGTCCAGGTCTGGAGTGCAGAGTCAGTCGTGTAGCCGGGTCAGGGTAGGAGAGTTTGGGTATGTCTTGGTACTTGCCGTGGTCCGGCGTTGGATAGAGAAGAGTAGTTGATAGCCGTGGTCGAGGAGAGGAGAGAGCGGGGGTCCAATAACAAGCCGGGGTACAAAAGACACAGGTCCAGATTCAAGCAGGGGTCACAACACAGGTCAGGCAAGGGACAAGAACAGGCAAAACACGGGAAGCAGCGAGCACAACACATAAACATCAGTTTATGCTCAGCAACTTTCACAGGAACAGACAGGGTAAATGATGGAGGTTGGAACATCAGGTTGCAGCAGTGGAGTGACATCAGACATGGGCTACGAGCCGATAGGAGGAGGGGAGATGAGCTGCAGGTGAGACATCTGATACCTGTTTTGGGATTAGTTGCCACACTGAATACGTGCGTGGGGCAAGCGCGTCGCCAGCGGGGGCAGGTGCCGTTGTGACATGCCGGAGACGTGCCTCTGCGGGTGTATTATTAGATTGGCGCGAACGCGCAGACTGGGGTCTGCGCACGCCGCAGGTACGGTTGCGTAATGCGTCAGAGGGGCGGAGCCTAGCAGCGATCCTGACAACGAGTTTGCAACATGACTCTCAGCACCCAACTAATGGCACAAAAAAATATAAAGCTCTTCTTGGGATCCTGTCCATTTTTAAAGCTATAAATCTTAAAAACTTAAAAAGTTTTAAAAAATAAATAAAGTGGCGTCAAATCAATCACACTGACATGGGTCCAGTTGACAGCCCTATATACTGTATAAGTAGGGATGGGCGAAACTGTAAAATTCCACATATGTTGACAAAATCCATCCCGTACACGGATTTCATACTTAAAAATCATCCGGATTCACTTAAATCCCTCTGACTATAATCCGAACAGATTTTTTTTTTTTTTTTTTAGAATCCGCAAATGGATTCTTAAAAAGGAACGCGCAAGCACGCCTAATTGTGTGTGTGTGTGTATGTATGTGTGTATATATATATATATATATATATATATATATATATATATATATATATATATATATATATATATATATATATATATATATATATATCAACAGAAATATGAGTGCACAATCCTAATTACCTAAAAAAAAAGCTGTGTGCATAGTAAGTGAAACTTCTTTGACTTTTGTCACAGAAATTGTGTTTGTGATGTTTTAATTAAAAATCAAAATACAATTCCTTTGACAAAACGCAAATAAATTTGGACTTAGAATGTGCGTGCTCGGCACACATCCCCTGTATTAGCTATTTGCACTAAGCGTGAATTCCTCGTGCGTGTGACTGTGTGTGTGCGTGTGACTGTGTGTGTGTGCGCGTGTGACTGTGTGTGTGCGCGTGTGACTGTGTGTGTGCGTGTGTGATGTATGCGCACCCATCCTGCACCTTGCATATGCCCCTGCACCTCGCATCACCCCCCTGCACCTCGCATCACCCCCCTGCACCTCGCATCACCCCCCTGCACCTCGCATCACCCCCCTGCACCTCGCATCACCCCCCTGCACCTCGCATCACCCCCCTGCACCTCGCATCACCCCCCTGCACCTCGCATCACCCCCCTGCACCTCGCATCACCCCCCTGCACCTCGCATCACCCCCCTGCACCTCGCATCACCCCCCTGCACCTCGCATCACCCCCCTGCACCTCGCATCACCCCCCTGCACCTCGCATCACCCCCCTGCACCTCGCATCACCCCCCTGCACCTCGCATCACCCCCCTGCACCTCGCATCACCCCCCTGCACCTCGCATCACCCCCCTGCACCTCGCATCACCCCCCTGCACCTCGCATCACCCCCCTGCACCTCGCATCACCCCCCTGCACCTCGCATCACCCCCCTGCACCTCGCATCACCCCCCTGCACCTCGCATCACCCCCCTGCACCTCGCATCACCCCCCTGCACCTCGCATCACCCCCCTGCACCTCGCATCACCCCCCTGCACCTCGCATCACCCCCCTGCACCTCGCATCACCCCCCTGCACCTCGCATCACCCCCCTGCACCTCGCATCACCCCCCTGCACCTCGCATCACCCCCCTGCACCTCGCATCACCCCCCTGCACCTCGCATCACCCCCCTGCACCTCGCATCACCCCCCTGCACCTCGCATCACCCCCCTGCACCTCGCATCACCCCCCTGCACCTCGCATCACCCCCCTGCACCTCGCATCACCCCCCTGCACCTCGCATCACCCCCCTGCACCTCGCATCACCCCCCTGCACCTCGCATCACCCCCCTGCACCTCGCATCACCCCCCTGCACCTCGCATCACCCCCCTGCACCTCGCATCACCCCCCTGCACCTCGCATCACCCCCCTGCACCTCGCATCACCCCCCTGCACCTCGCATCACCCCCCTGCACCTCGCATCACCCCCCTGCACCTCGCATCACCCCCCTGCACCTCGCATCACCCCCCTGCACCTCGCATCAACCCCCTGCACCTCGCATCAACCCCCTGCACCTCGCATCACCCCCCTGCACCTCGCATCACCTCCCTGCACCCCCCTGCACCCCCTTGCACCTCCCTGCACCCCCCTGCACCTCCCTGCACCCCCCTGCACCTCCCTGCACCTCACATCACCCCCCTGCACCTCACATCACCCCCCTGCACCTCACATCACCCCCCTGCACCTCACATCACCTCCCTGCACCTCACATCACCTCCCTGCACCTCACATCACCCCCCTGCACCTCACATCACCCCCCTCCACCTCACATCACCCCCCCTGCACCTCACATCACCCCCCATCACCCCCCCTGCACTTCACATCACCCCCCTTCACCTCCTCACATCACCCCCCTTCACCTCCTCACATCACCCCCCTTCACCTCCTCACCTGCACCTCCCCTCACCCCCTGCACCTGCGAGCACGGCGGCAGAGCAGTGTGGTAGGAGGAGGGATGGGCACAGGTTGTGTTGCCCCGCAGTGCCGGGGATCAGGGCAGGGAGGACGGCACATACGGCGAGGAGGCCCATGTGAGTGTGACGCCCCCCCCCCCCCCGGGGAAGAACACCATGATGCCGGTGGGGGGTGTGGGGGGAGGAATAGAGGGGGGGAGAGGGGTGGGGGAAGGTTGAGACGCGGCCGCACCGGGCCCGCCGTATGCGTGGGTTGCGGCGCGCTCAAACCCCCCCGCTTCCCACTTTACCCGAGCAGGAGCCAGGAGTCACTGGCGCCATCGCGCATGCGCGGCACGGCAGTAGGCAGCGGGCGGGGAACGGCGGCCGTTATGAGCGGCGCCGGTGGCTATCGCCGCCGCATATCAGCGGCTGTGTGGGGGGTGCGGTGGCCATTAGGAGCGGCGCCGGCGGCTATCGCCGCCGCATCTGATTTGTGGAGCGGGTGTGATGTCAGTGTTGTGGTCGGGCTGAGCCAGAACACAGCCCGGCCTCAACTGCCAGCACTGACGTCACATCCGTTTCATTTCTGTCTCCACCATCCATTTTTGCCCCATCACGAATGATGTGCCACTAAGGAAGTTTCAATTCAAAAATTACAATTTAATAAAATCAGACAGTGACCATGAACATATATGGAAAACTCGATTGAAATATAATTAAAGGAAGTTGGTGGATGCTGTATCCAATTGTAATTGAGGAATAACCTTGAGGATTAATAGCGTTTGAGGATTAATAACCTGGAGGATTAACTGTCTATTTTGCGTGTGTTTGTCCTGAAGTGTCCTCCTAAAATACTGATGGTGAACGGTAGGTAACCAGTAGTTTACTACAACTTTAGCCCACATGAACAGTTAATCCAGATGAAAATGGTACACTGAGCTCCTGACAGGTCAAGCCTCACATATGCTGTCTCGGGGGGAAACGCTGGACTGCGCACCCATCAGCTAGGGCTAAATGTACGCTGAGAGACAGTCTGTAGTGGGCAATCACAAAAGGGAGTACCTCATGAAAAGCAATGGAGTCGGAGCCAGCGTTCCTCCGCCGGGGTGATCCCACACGGCTCCGTGGGCTAGAACAGTGGCAGTGTACCAACCACCAGAGTGTCACATCTAGACCTCCAGAGCAGAAAGTGTGGAGTCCACAGATGAAGGCAAATCCAGCTACCACAATGAGGATGGGGGACACTCCACCACAGCTTTTTCATATGCTGGTAAACAGCACGCAACCTCTCTGTGTACCAGGACTACACCGGTGCTGACCTCAGGGAATCCTCACAGCTACTACTCCAACAGAATAAAGAATAGGCTGACACAGATAAAAGTAGATGGGCATAAAACCCTCTAATAATAGGTGTGTCAGCTGGCGCTCCTACTTAGTGAACAATAGATAATTAAAAAGGAAAGGTTACACAATGACAAGTAGGAACATGCACTTAAGGGGTTAAATTGATAAAAATAAATAAATAATATATAGTCACATCAAGTGTTCCCAGATACAGAGTCCAATGTCAGATTGAGTATGGGTATGCTGCTTCTTTGCAACCGGAACTAACCTCAGGACCGGTAGAAACTAAAAAACAAAGACAAAAAAGAGAAAAAAGCACAAAACCCATAGAGTAGTATAGTCAATTTATGGAAAAATTAAAAACGGTTATAAACACTCACAAAAGAATAAGTAGATACAGGCACTTCGGTACTTTGACCGCTGGAACAGAAGTAATCCACTTGTCTGTTGGTTGGGGTGCTCAGTGACTCTTCCTCTCTCCTTCACTCGATCGGCGGCGTGTATCCGCTTCCGCGTCAGGTGACTCGTGACCTCAGTGCGTGTGTCGTCAATCGGGGGTTGGACTTTGGGCAGCCACTTGCTCCCCCTCCAAACTCGGCGTACGGGAGTTCTATCTGTTACGCATATTCTCAGTAATTCAGTACTCTCGGCAAAACACCAGCAACCTTAACAATGTCAGCCCTACGCGTTTCAAGGACCTTGTCCTCTTTGTCAGGGGCGCTTTCATTGCTTGGTTGCTATTGATCATATATATAGGGGTAACAATTAAGTACCTTCTATGGATAAATAATATTAATTCCCTTCTAGTGGTTGTTTACAGTATCCACATAAGGAGTCTAATCTAATGATTAGCTATAGAACCAGTTATTAAAAACTGTTAATATTTATTGAAGGACATTGAAAATACTGTTAAAAAATGGTTAATATAAATTCAATAATTAAACTGCCATAAATTTTATAGTAAACATATTAAAATCTTTGTGGATACTAAAAATAGCTACTATCACAACAAGAGTAAAACACATAAGCGTACACGTGATTATTATTATCATAACACATTGAACAATCATAATAAAAACAACATTAATATCTGATTAATATAGGGAAAGATAATAAAGGTTTGTTAAAATTCTTATTCATAAAATTGATTCATAAAAATGCAGCTAAGTCAATTTCTTCGTTTAACCCATTAGGGGACATAGTGTTAAGCTGGTGTATCCAGTATGTTTCACGTTGTCTAAGTCTTAGTACACGATTTGAAGAAATTTATTAGAAAGATGACATTAAAACGTCATTATTCTAAAATACAGAATCTAATTCACAACAATGAAGAAGGCACACATATGGAAGTTTTGAACTCTATGAATGATGTTATAGATCAGTCTCTATTAGATTTAGCGGAATTCACTATTCATGATACTTCACCAGATATATCCTCTATGGCTGATATTAATAATATAGAGTTAGGATTCAAACACACTGGTTTTAGACCCAAATCTATTTTTTACCCTTTTCAGTCTAAGGGGACATTCTTAGACACATACTTTGCTTTGGTCTATAGGGATTTTAAATTAATGTGTGAACAAGATTTTCATATCAAGGCTATGAATAATAACCTATATAGATGGGAAAATAAAGCTATAGAAGAACTGAAAAATGACACTAATATAGTGATCAAACAGGCGGACAACTGGGGGGGGGGTACAGTAGTGCAAAATAGGGAAGACTGTCGAAGAAGGCCTATGTTTGATTAATGACAATACTACTTACCAACTATTAAAAAAGGATCCTGCGCTAGATTTTAAAATAGACCTGGATGTAATGCTTAAAGAAGCATTTACAGTGAGTATACTCAATAAAAAGAGTATGGTTATCTATCAATAACACAAACCAAAATTCCCTTTGTGTACCATCTGCCCAAAATACATAAAACTCTTACAAAACCTCCTGGTAGGCCGATTGTGGCTGATATAGATAGCCTTACGTCACATCTTTCACAATATGTGGATTCATTTCTAAAGGAATATGTAGTTCTGCTCCCCTCTTATATTAAAGACACCACCCATGTACTTAATTTATTATAGGATGTTCAATGGCAAAAAGATTACATATGGGCCACATGTGATGTGGAATCATTGTATACAAATATATTACACAATGAAGGATTATTAGCTATAGAGAATTTTTTAACGAAGGATGTCTCTCTGTCAATTTTACAACGTGAGTTTATCTTAGATAGTGCACAATTTATATTAACTAGGAACTATTTTAAATTTCAAGATTAATTTTATCTCCAAAAAAAGGAACAGCCATGGGGACATCCTTCGCTCCGAGTTATGCAAATCTAATGATGGGATATTGGAAGGAACTTCACATTTGGAATAATAATCCCCATATGGCCAACATAGTACTTTTTAAATTTTTATTGATGATATCCTAATTATATGGAAAGGAAGTGTTTTAGAACTAAAACGGTTTATAGATTATATGAATTTTAACTGTTTTAACCTGAGGTTTACACATGAATGTAGTTCCACCGATATAGTGTTTCTAGATTTAGTTTTATTGAGCAATATTAATAATGAGATTATTACAACAACCCCTTATAAAAAGGTGGACAGCAACAAATTCTTAGATGCAGCAAGCAACCATCATCCTAGATGGGTTGCTAATATCGCTTATAGCCAATTTTTAAGGATTAGGTGGAACTGTAATAGAAAGGAAGATTTCATTAGACAATCAGCATTACTAAAAACTAAATTGTTGAACAAAGGTCACAATGAGAAAAATATTAAGCAAGCATATCAGAAAGCATTTCATATGGAGAGATCACTTAAACTAAAAAAGAAAGACAAAACTATAAACACTAGGGAAAATCAGGATGTATTATTACTAAATTTAACGGAGCATCGAAACAAATAAATATAATGAGTAAACATTGGGATGTATTGAAATGTGATGCCATTTTAGGACCTATAATCCCAGATAGACCTAGGGTAATTTATAGAAGAGCTCGGACTTTCAAAAATTTGTTAGCACCATCTAAACTTAGAAAGGTTAAGATTACATAAAATGTTACTCCTATACCTACAAAATTTGTAGGCAACTATCAATGTGGTGGTAGGTGTATCACATGTAAACATATAACCAATGGAGCCACCTCATTTAAATCTAAGCATTCCTCTAATACATACCCTATTAAAGATTTGATCAACTGTAAAACATAATTTGTAGTTTATTTATTGGAGTGTATATGCGGCCTACAATATATAGGAAGAACCAAAAGAAGCCTTAAACAGCGCTTTTTAGAACATAGAGGCAACATCTTGAAGGTATTAATGACCCATGGAGTCCCTAGACACTTTAGTTGTAAACATAACAAAGACCCCACTAATTTAAAAGTTACAGGGATAGAATACATTAAACCTAATGATTATGGAGGGGACCATGTACTAAGACTTAGACAACGTGAAACATACTGGATACACCAGCTTAACACTATGTCCCCTAATGGGTTAAACGAAGAAATTGACTTAGCTGTATTTTTATGAATCAATTTTATGAATAAGAATTTTAACAAACCTTTATTATCTTTCCCTATATTAATCAGATATTAATGTTGTTTTTATTATGATTGTTCAATGTGTTATGATAATAATAATCACGTGTATGCTTATGTGTTTTACTCTTGTTGTGATAGTAGCTGTTTTTAATATCCACAAAGATTTTAATATGTTTAATATAAAATGTATGGCAGTTTAAGTATTGAATTTATATTAACCATTTTTTAACAGTATTTTCAATGTCCTTCAATAAATATTCACAGTTTTTAATAACTGGTTCTATAGCTAATCATTAGATTAGACTCCTTATGTGGATACTGTAAACAACCACTAGGAGGGAATTAATATTATTTATCAATAGAAGGTACTTAATTGTTATTCCTATATATATATATATGATTGTTGCAGAGTACATGCAACTACACACGTGGGTTTCTTGACAATGCTGTTTTATTTAGCCTTGCAAAATATACAGCACACAAAACAAAAATTGCTTCATCAGCAACAAAAGGAAAATGGCTTTTCTTCATCAGAAACACAAAAACAGTTTCTCTTTAGCAGACAGTGTATATGGCAGTTGCCCTTTTTCATGCAGGGGACAGACAGTTCACAATTCATCTACTTTTCTAATCAGACCTTGTATCAGGAAATCTCTCAGCAGCTTACTCCTCTCTCCTCAACCGACAGCCTCCATGTGTTTACAGCCTGGGTTTTAACACACCTTGATTAGGCAGCTGAGATATTACTAATTGTCCTGAGGTTCCCAGCTGAAGTTAACCTAGTCAGTGCTGCACTGCAGACTAGACATAGGTTTTCCAGGCATATAACTGGTGGCTTTTGTTTACCCTGTCACATTCCTTCCCTGTTAGTGTGTGGCTGGGGCTACGCACGGCTGAAGCCCGACCATCCACCCCTTCTCTAGAAAAGTCAGCATTTGCGTTCTCTTTTCCCGGCCTATGCTGAATCTCAAATGAGAAGGGTTGGAGGGCCATATACCACCTAGTCAATCTAGAATTGGAATCCTTCATGCTATTTAACCACTTTAGTGGAGCATGATCCGTTACCAAAGTAAAATGGACTCCTGCCAGGTAATGCCTCAAAGCCTCGATTGCCCACTTTACTGCGAGGCACTCTTTCTCAATCACTGAGTAGTTTTTTTCCCTTGGGAACAATTTCCTACTCAGAAAAAGGATAGGATGTTCAACTCCCTCAAACTATTATGACAACACTGCCCCATGCTCTATCTCTGATGCATCTGTTTGCACTTTAAAGGGGCTGTTGAAGTCTTGGCTTCTAAGGATGGGACCCTCTGATAGACACCTTTTTATGTCCTCAAAGGCTCTCTGACAATCCCTTGACCACACCACTTGTGTAGGGGCACACTTTTTTGTGAGGTCCGTTAAAGGGGCTGCCACTTCCGAATAGTTGGGGATGAACCGCCGGTAGTACCCTGCTAAACCCAGCAGAGAGCGTACCTGCATTTTTGTTTGGCGGGTCGGAACTTCTTTCAGGGCAGCTACCTTGTCGGCTAATGGCCTTACTTTTCCATCCACCACTGCATACCCTAAGTATTTGGTTTCCACTTTACCCAAGGCACATTTCTTAGGGTTGGCTGTGAGCCCTGCCTCTCTTAGAGATTTGAGGACCGCTTTCAGCCTATTTAGATGGGCCCGCCAGTGTTTACTATAAATGACAATGTTATCTAGGTAGGCTGCGGCATAAGTCCTATGGGGCCTCAGTACCTTATCCATGAGTCTCTGAAATGTGGCTGGGGCTCCATGCAGTCCAAATGGCATTGTCACAAACTGGTATAAACCCATGGGAGTGGCAAAGGCTGTTTTGCATTTGGACTTTTCCTCTAAGGGTATTTGCCAGTATCCTTTTGTCAAGTCCAACATGGATATATATTCCGCGTTACCAAGGGCGTCAATTAATTCGTCCACCCTTGGCATCGGATATGCGTCAAACGTGGATACCGCATTGACCTTTCGGAGGTCAACACAAAATCTTACCTTCCCATCGGGTTTAGGGACCATAATTAGTGGACTACACCACTCACTGCATGATTCCTCAATCACTCCTAAGTGTAACATTTCTTGTACCTCCTTCTCTACCAGAGCCCTACGACTTTCAGGCAACCTATAAGGACGGGAACGTACTTTTACCCCAGGTGCTGTCTCGATTGCATGGGAAATTAAGTTAGTTTGTCCTGGTATGTCAGAAAAAACATCCTGGTATTGAGTAATTATTGCTAACAAGTCCCCTTTTTGTTCAGAGGACAACTGTTTACCCATTGGGATTTTATCGTCACTCACGATGTTCTCCCATGGAGGCTGAGGACCCAAGTCCGTTTCCTCCACCGGGTGGATGAATAGAGACCGCTGCATCTTCCAGGGTTTCGACAAGTTCACATGGTAAATTTGTTTACCCTTCCTGGACCCTGGTTGAGCGATCTCGTAATCCACATCACCCGTACGGCGGAGTACTTCGAATGGGCCCTGCCATTTGGCCAGGAGTTTACTCTCGCAACTGGGTAACAATAACATCACCTGATCTCCTGGGTGAAACACTCTCATGCGAGCATTCTGATTGTAATGTCTCTCCTGATTGTCCTGGGCTGATCTAAGATTCTCCCTGGCAAAATGGCCGACCACATCTAGGCGCTTCCTAAGGTTTAGTACATATTGCAGGGTATTCTTAGAAGGGGACCGCTGTTCCTCCCAGGACTCCTTTAGGAGGTCTAGGATACCCCGGGGTTGGCGGCCATAGAGCAATTCAAATGGAGAGAATCCCGTGGAGGCCTGGGGGACTTCCCGCACTGCAAACAGCAGAAAAGGGAGAAGTTCATCCCAGGCTCTCTTCTCTGAATCTACAAATTTCCTCCGCATCCCTTTTAGAGTTCAGTTAAATCTTTCCACCAATCCATCAGTCTGTGGATGGTAGACTGATGTCCAAACAGACTTGACCTCCAGTAACTTTAAGACATCCTGCATCAGTTTAGCCATGAAATTTGTACCTTGGTCTGTCAACATAACCTGGGGAAGTCCAACCCGTGAGAACAGTTCCAACAACTTGTTGGCTACTTGCTTCGCTGTTGCTGTTCTCAAAGGATCTTGTCGCATAATCAACTTTGACAAGGATAAACCTGTGTCCTTTCGCAGAAGGTTCTAGAGGTCCTACCAAGTCTGCCCCAATCCTCTCAAAGGGAACTGACACCAAGGGTAGAGGAACCAAAGGGGCTGGTTTTTGTCCTTTTGGACTAGTTAACTGAATCAGTAAAAAAGCCTCTGGATCCTCGTCCGGAGCCATTTTCCTCAGTAGTACTGGGGGTTTGCTTGCAAGTTCTGGACTGGCAGACCCCTGGAATTGGGTCAACAGCTTGGCAATCCGTTCATCCTGTGCTGTTTGTAGTCTTTCATCTCTCTCCGCTTGCAGCCGGGCCTGCTCGCACAGAAACGCTTTCAACATTTCTTCCATTCTTGTGTGTGTGTGTGTGTGTGGCCCTTTAACTGCAGGAGCCTTTTGAAAAAAATCAAATCTCACTTCTTGACACCATATGTTGCAGAGTATATGCAACTACACACACGGGTTTCTTGACAAGGCTGTTTTATTTAACCTTGCAAAATATACAGCACACAAAACAAAAATAGCTTTTCATCAGCAACAAAAGGTAAATGGCTTTTCTTCAGCAGACAGACAAAAACAGTTTCTCTTTAGCAGACAGTGTATATGGCAGTTGCCCTTTTCCATGCAGGCGACAGACAGTTCACAATTCATCTACTTTTCTAATCAGACCTCGTATCAGGAAATCTCTCAGCAGCTTACTCGTCTCTCCTCAACCGACAGCCTCCATGTGTTTACAGCCTGGGTTTTAACACACCTTGATTAGGCAGCTGGGATCCAACTAATTGTCCTGAGGTTCCCAGCTGAAGTTAACCTAGTCAGTGCTGCACTGCAGACTAGACATAGGTTTTCCAGGCATATAACTGGTGGCTTTTGTTTACCCTGTCACAATGATCAATAGCAACCAAGCAATGAAAGCGCCCCTGACGAAGAGGACAAGGTCCTTGAAACGCGTAGGGCTGACATTGCTAAGGTTGATGGTGTTTTGCCGAGAGTACTGAATTACTGAGTACGCGTAACAGATAGAACTCCCGTACGCCGAGTTTGGAGGGGGAGCAAGTGGCTGCCCAAAGTCCAACCCCCGATTGACGACACACGCACTGAGGTCACGAGTCACCTGACGCGGAAGCGGATACACGCCGCCGATCGAGTGAAGGAGAGAGGAAGAGTCACTGAGCACCCCAACCAACAGACAAGTGGATTACTTCTGTTCCAGCAGTCATTCAAAGTACCGAAGTGCCTGTATCTATTTATTCTTTTGTGAGTGTTTATAACCGTTTTAAATTTTTCCATAAATTGACTATACTACTCTATGGGTTTTGCGCTTTTTTCTCTTTTTTGTCTTTGTTTCTTAGTTACTACACCAACAACCAACATGGCACACCCAACGTCATTTCGTTGGCTAATACACCAACTTCATATGGGGATATGCCGGGGTGAGGGGCGCTAGAGGAGTATTTATAGCCCTTATGAGAAATCTAATAGGTGGACTGTAAACTACAAATTACTGTGCAACAAAGTGAACTTAAACTTTAAAATAAAGTACAGTCATAAATTATATAATAAAAAATACATAGATATGTGTATACATATGTGCCTTTTATCAAAATGAATGCAAATATTCTATTGAAAACACATGTGATGAGTGAACAACCTATATAAAGTGCATAAATATGGATGTGTGTATACTAAATAAATACACCAACACTGACGTTTTTGAGAAAAAAATTAAAAGACGGAATGATTAAAATTTTAGAGGATAAAATAGGTGTAATTATAAAATATGATACTAAGCAAAGACTACACCGGGGCATGTTAAACAAACTAATATCACTACTGGCCAAACAGACTGCAGAAAACCAGGATACTACACGATAGTGCTTGTATCCAGGATTTCATTGAGACCCCCTGGAACCAAGTTAAGAAGCTTGAATATCCAGTAGGTTTCTCTACGGGAAAGAGTTTTAAATCTGTCGCCTGCTGATAGGGAGGGTGAAATGACATCAAGTCCCATAATTGTGAGACCATCATTTTTTTTGTCATGGCACTGGAGAAAATGTTTTGACACAGTGACTAGTAATACCGTTCACTATGTTTCTCCTGTGCTCGAGAAACCTCACACAGAAGGGCCGTGTAGTGCGGCCCACATGCTTACATTGTGTAGCGCGGCCCACATGCTTACATTGTGTAGCGATCGGATCCCTGGACGGAGTGCTATGGCAGGACGTCTTAGCACAGACAAAATAGTGACCACTGATAAAAGTACTCTCATTAAGGATCGTTTTTTCCAACTAGAAAAACTATCCAAGGATGAAATGAGAGACTGGTGGGACAGTGTCTCATTGCAAAACTATCTGGATGAAAAAATGATTCCTAGAGGTTTGAGGATTTAAAAAAAAAAACTACTTTCCTCACCAGTGAATCATTCACAGGTGAATGCAATTATATTTTAACCAATTGCTCTAATTCTCTAATGAGATTACTGATTAAATATAGGGAAGGAGAACTTGAAGAGATTGAGATTGAAATAGAAACCATTCAGACATTTGTATAAGATTTTAAGGATATAGAGGGGTTCTCCTCATTTGATGACACCACGCATGCCAGGGTAGTAGAATTTGAAATTGTACTGGCGGGCAGGAAAGATGGTATGATGAATAGAGATAAGGAGGATTATTCCACCAATAGGGTGGACTCCTGGAGACCATTTAGACCCAGTAATTCCAAGGGTACATCTGGTTCCAAAAATAATAAATCTAGGGGATATGGTAAGAACACACCTGGGCGTGTTGGGCCAGTTCCATCTAGGCAAGATGAAACTACATCCAGGATTACTTTGGAGAATCGTTTCTCTGGAGCATGATGGTGCTTGTTCTAGGAGTGCCTCGCGCTGCAAACAGTTAGAACAGGGTTCCCATTCTCCTGAACGACTAGGACCCAAACAAGTTCGGAAAATGGATTCACATAAGGATGGTGATGATCATCTTTTTTTAGAGAAGGTCTTAAAAGGCCAATCACTGAGGGAACAACCTTGGGTTCCACATTTGGAATCAAGCCTGTCCTGCTCCACTCCCCCCATCGACTTAAAGAGGGGAGAACATGTGGAAGAGGAAATAGGGCAGGGATAGAAATACTGTACAATAAAAGAAAGCAGCAAGATTGAGGCGATGGATTGTGCCTGAACCTATCTGCATTTTCAATCTTTCCTCTCATATACTCCCCCCTGACCAAATTAATTTGTTAAATAGATGTCTGTCCTTTTGCCCTAATATGAATTCAGATTCATTTGAATTGTTTGTTGATTTAAACCGTTCTATTCGAAAACTGAGACTAAAGAGGTTTTTTGGATTTGTAAAAATGACGGAAATAAAAGTAAGCCTATTTTTGATGTTAGAGAACATACTCATTTAGAAGATTTGGCTGCTTTATGGTCAGAATCATGAATATTTGTCCACTCAACACCTGATGGACTCTTGTACTGATAAAGTTCCTGTCACATTGGCTAGTGGTGAAGATCGCCCTATTGTCCAATCTCCCTTTAGAGCCCAGTCTCTCTTTTTCCCGTATCAACATAAGGGAAATTATATTGATACCTTTTACACTTTCGTTAATCATGATTTTCAACAATTATGTAAAGAGCAGTTTAGTAAGCCCTTTCAGAGAAATATTTCTTGTGGGGAAGAATTAGCAAAGAGGGAATTGCAGAAAAAAGAAAACATTGTTATACGACAGGCTGACAAGGGAGGAGGGATTGTTTTTCAAAGCGGAGTGGTCTATATTAGTGAAGCAGTCCGCCTCCTGTCAGATGCAATGTCTTATATTAAAATTAAATCTGATCCCACCAAGCAATATCAGGCAGATCTGCAATCTGTATTGAAAGAAGCCCAATCTTAAAGCATAATCACTGATATAGAATATAAGTTTCTATTTATTGCACTATTTTTTTATCATTTACCCAAGGTGCACAAATCCTTTATTAATCCCCCAGGCAGACCAATTGTTTCTGGGACGGACTCGATGACATCAAACTTGTCCCAGTATGTAGTTTATTTTCTACAGACCCTTGTTACATCTTTGCGGACACTTATTCGGGACAGTTTGCATGTCATTGAGTCCATCGCTCAGATCAAGTGGCGACCTTCATATTTGTGAGCCACTTGTGACGTTCAGTCACTTTACACCTGTATTGATCATAATATAGGTTTGTCTGCGGTTAAACACTTTTTAGTTGGTGATGGTGGTATGTCTGTCATGGGAGATCAGGTTCTACAATATAAGACAATATAATAGAAATGCTGCACACCTCAAAAAGAAAAATAATGATACAGTTACCGGTGCTCCAGTGTTTGCACGAAAGCCTGCAATCAGTCCTCAACAGATGAACAAAGGAACATAGGGCACAACGGGTTTAACAAATCAAACTCATTTATTGAGCCAACACATTGTGTGTTGGCTCAATAAATGAGTTTCATTTGCTAAACCCGTTGTGCCCTATGTTCCTTTGTTCATCAGATCAGGTTCTACAACACCTTTTTATAACTGGGATCATTTGATTGAGCAAAATAAATGGTAATTTATTTCTTATAAAAGACAGACACACAGTTACACCATTCAAGATTAACACACACACTAGGGATGGGGCTAACAAATAAATCTGTTTCCGGAACGAAATTCCTTCAGATCACCTTTTTAGAGCACTTTCCAATGACCGGTAGTTACTCACAAAAAGTCCTGGACATCTGTTACTTCGGCGCTGTTAGTGTGGCGCTTGGAATCTCCTTGGAATCTATGCTCCCCCTTGGCTGCAGGCCCTCTTAAGCGCTCAGGCTCTCATACACTCACCTGGACAGCTTATCAGAGCGTGGGAATTCTCCTGCCAGCCAATCACCGATTTGCCAGTATTGTAAAACAGGGCGGGCACTTTTTCTCAGGTAGCAAGGGGGCATGGGTTTACTTGGCCCCTCCGCCTCTTTGCATACTGAGCCCACTCTCTGCTCAGGCTCCACTCTGTCTGGATTTTGGCAAATGGTGTTAGCTTGCCTTGTGTCAGGCTAGGATATGGGTATTCCAGAATAAGGGCAGTGCCCCTCCTGTCCTAACACCTAGGCATCTGTGAGCCTTTCAAGTATGGTCTCCGGACCGACACAGAGGCACCAACTAGTAGCCATCTGTGTCACGGTGGACCAGAACTTATCAACACTTTTTATATTTTTGGGATTCTCGATTGAACACAAGGAGGCAAAATAAATTGTCATTTATTTCCTTGATAGACAAACACACGACAGCTTCAGAATACACTTAATACAGCACTTACTGGGATAGGGAAGCGAAATAAAATGTCCTTTGCAAGAAAGCGCAAGAAATGCAGTCTGATTCAAAGTCCGTTTGGATAGATCTCAAGTTGCCGATCTAATATCTCCGCCAAATGAGGAAAGTTCATAAGACTTCGTTCGGGAGTCACCAGGGCTAATGAATTCCGGGGTTTGGGTTGAATCCTTGGTTGCGATGTTATTAACCCCTTGCATCCTGGAACCGCTACCACTGTACTCGAACAAAATCTTGTGCAAAGTTTGGTTACGTCATGAATCACACCGTCTCCCTCTCACTCAAGACGGGGCAGGTCTCAGTCTCTGCTGCCGGATAGTCCTGGAACATCGATCCTCATCAGCGTGTAGCAGCCTCCGCTCACATCCGCATCCAAGCACGTTAGTCACGTGTCGCTACTCCTCCATGGAGCGCCCGATAGTGACGTCACAGTCCGGTCGCACTCTTCTACGAACCGCCTGCAAGGGCTCACTCAGTGCGGTGTAGCGAAGGATACACGCGGCTTCTTGGGAAGATGTAATAGGCACACAGTCTTGCGTGAAACGGGGAAACACTTGCGGAGTGTTAACACCAACAAGAGGGTAATAAAAACGAGCACTGACACCCTCCAACGCGTTTCGTAACTCGTGGTTACTTCTTCAGGGAACGTATGCAGATGGGGGGGGGGTTTACACATATATATACACCCACTAATTAATCAATTAGATTTCATGGTGTCAAGTTGCTGCTCAAAACATTAAAGGTGCAGTGACTAGCTCATTCAAAAGCTGCAATACAATGATGTCAAATGAAAAAACAAAATGTCTAGTACAATCTTTATACAATCAACAATAAAATACAATTCATAAAAACAGATATATATCCTAAAATCGAACAGTAAGTATCTGAAAGAGATAAAACAAGTTTAAAGACATGCATGATTCGTAGCAATTCAGCATATATAAACAGGAGCAGAAGAACACAACTAATACAAAGAACAGATATCTATATCTTCATTTAACCCCTTAGGGGATAGGGAGTTGATTTGATAAATCCAGAATGTTTCTTGGTATGAGAGACTCTTAGTTCTATCTCCTCCCCTTCTTGCCCTAGGGACCACTTTGATACCTTTAAACATTAATTTAGACGGGTCTTTGTTATGATGTGATGCAAAGTGGCGAGAAACACTATGTTTCTCATAACCTGCTTTGATGTTTCTAATATGCTCCTGTATCCTGATTTTAAGGCATCTTTTGGTGCGACCCACATATTGTAGGCCGCATTCACAATTAATCATGTAGACCACATGGGTCGAATTACAATTTATAAAAGAGTCAATAGCAAAGATTTCATTTGTGGTAAAGGATTTAAAAGTTTTTCTCTCTGGATGTAAATACCTACAAATAGAGCACTTCCCACATTGGTAATTTCCTAAGGGTTTATCACCAATCCAGATTTTTGTAATTGGCTTTGTGCGGGCAGAGCCCACATCACTGGGTGCTAGTGCATTCTTAAAGTTTTTGGCCCTTCTGTAAGTGAATTTAGGAAAATCAGATATATGATTATTTAGTACTGGATCGGAACTTAGAATTGCCCAATGTTTTCTTATTATGCTTTCAATTTTCTTGTTCATTGAGTTAAATGTAGTAACAAAAGGTATTTCCAGCACATTACTTTGTCCTCTATGTGATTCCTTATTTCTTGGGATTAGCATCAGCTGTCTATCCATAGATCGGACTGCATCTAGATCTCTAGTTAAACTAGTACTAGAGTACCCTCTCTCCAAAAAATTGTCAAATAATGCTTTAGATTGTATCTCAAAATCTTGTTCCCCACTACAGTTTCGCTTAACGCGAATAAATTGGCCCTTGGGAATGTTCGTGATCCACGATTTTTTGTGGTTGCTATTAGCCATTAGAATGTTATTGGCATCGATTTCTTTGAAATAAACTTTTGTTGAAACATTCCCATTATCCAATGCTGTTAATTGAAGATCTAAATAGTTAATACTCTGTGGGTTCGATACATGTGTAAAAATCTAATTTCTATCGTTAGTATTCAGATAGGAGAGAAAGGAGCAGACAGACACCTCATCCCCTTCCCTAAGGGGTTAAATGAAGATATAGATATCTGGTCTTTGTATTAGTTGTGTTCTTCTGCTCCTGTTTATATATGCTGAATTGCTACGAATCATGCATGTCTTTAAACTTGTTTTATCTCTTTCAGATACTTACTGTTCGATTTTAGGATATATATCTGTTTTTATGAATTGTATTTTATTGTTGATTGTATAAAGATTGTACTAGACATTTTGTTTTTTCATTTGACATCATTGTATTGCAGCTTTTGAATGAGCTAGTCACTGCACCTTTAATGTTTTGAGCAGCAACTTGACACCATGAAATCTAATTGATTAATTAGTGGGTGTATATATGTGTAAACCCCCCCCCCATCTGCATACGTTCCCTGAAGAAGTAACCACGAGTTACGAAACGCGTTGGAGGGTGTCAGTGCTCGTTTTTATTACCCTCTTGTTGGTGTTAACACTCCGCAAGTGTTTCCCCGTTTCACGCAAGACTGTGTGCCTATTACATCTTCCCAAGAAGCCGCGTGTATCCTTCGCTACACCGCACTGAGTGAGCCCTTGCAGGCGGTTCGTAGAAGAGTGCGACCGGACTGTGACGTCACTATCGGGCGCTCCATGGAGGAGTAGCGACACGTGACTAACGTGCTTGGATGCGGATGTGAGCGGAGGCTGCTACACGCTGATGAGGATCGATGTTCCAGGACTATCCGGCAGCAGAGACTGAGACCTGCCCCGTCTTGAGTGAGAGGGAGACGGCTTCCACAACTACCAGCTTGACATCAGATGAGGAGAGATCACCTGCACCCTACAATCGAGTGAGGAGTGCCGTCTGGAGCTGTGTACTGGTGTGGTATACCCAATTACCAACTGTTCATATTTTACTCTATTGATGTACGCAGATTATATATATTTTTACAAGTAAACTTAAATTTTTATTGTACTTCACTATGTGCGTTGTGCGCCTTGTTTTTTTGTCTCTATCTATAACATGCATGCCCAATCCCCTCTGTGGGAACATTTAACCCACCAATCTCCAATTTGCCCGTAGTTTGCAAAACGGGCAAAAAAGGCTTTCCGGTTTGCATCGCGCATGTGTTGGCTTGACACCCATGCAACTTAGCATACCTGGGGTACACCCCTTATCTGGCGACCCTGAGTCTGGGGTTTGGCTCCAAGGTGTGAATGGCTCATGCTGAGTACCGGGATCTGGCACTCCGCAACGTCCTGGCCAGTTTCACACTTTGGAACTCTGAGGCTTTTCATCCCTGCGGCTTTTCATCCCTGCATTTCACTAGACTCAGAGGCTCCCACTTAGCGGGACCTCTTTGAAGTGCAGGAAGGAAAATATCCTCAGCTCATTCACTCATGGCACATTTACATGCCAAAGGATTTCTGCCGGGCTTACAGAAAAAACTCTTCCTGCACATTTTAAAACTAACAGTATTCTATACTTTATTAAAACATTATGTTCTATGTTCTGGGGGTGTCACAACTGTAATTTTTGTGTGTGCGTGGTTTATTTATTGGGACTTGCACACCAAAAATTAGAGTGCTAGCTGTCTCCGTTCGTGAGTTAGCCCGCTTAATTGAAAGGCTTGCTGGTGGGAAGCCAAGTTCACGTACTAATCACGTCAATTGACGGACTTTCCGCCTTGCAAGTTACGCGAGCTAACAAGGTACGGATACATTTTATCAGAAAGCCACTTCAAATCTAACTGCATGCCACTTATTCAATTGAACTTGCGGTTACAAGGTCGAGTGTTTGAAAATGGATACCAATAGTTCAAACAGACCTCCCATCCAGCCACGCTTCTTCAATCAGTGCTGGCTTTGGCGCTCACAATGCCATCTTGTGCCTAAAAACCATATAGCACACTTTTTATGTAATTCTATTATTGCAGGCAGGGAACAGCCTGAATAATGGTACTAATAAGGTTGGGACAGGGGTAAATACATCAGGGTCATGCATATACTTTTAACCCCTTCACTCCCAATGCTAGTTGGGAGCTTGGCATAATACCTTTATTAATGACCTGATTAACCCTACTGTCGCCACACCTCCCCCACTCAAAGCGCAGGGTCTGCCCTTACCACCTCGTCTGGTGGTTGGGCTGGCCGGCCAGCTCTTGAGGTTAGTAGTTCCTGAGGACTGTCCTGCCAGGAAAGGCCATCAGCATTGCCGTGCTCGCTGCCCTTCTTTTCTGAATAGTAAAGTCAAATTCCTGTAAGGCAAGACTCCAGCGCAAGAGTTTAGCATTTTCCCACGACACCCTCTGTAACGAAGAAGGTTGAGACAGGGGTAAAATACATCAGGGTTATGCATATAATTTTAACCCCTTCACTCCCAATGCAAGTTGGGGTTAATCAGCCGGGCATAATACTTGCATTAATGGCCTGATTTAACCCCACTGTCGTTGCAATCTGGGTCTTCCGGTATCCATGACTTAGAAGCCCTCAGTTCATATACAGGTTATCAATATCTATACACATTAAACGGGTATAGTTTAATAAAAGATATGGTGCCCTGTCTTCTGTGTGCTAAAAGTTATGAGTTCTTATTCTGGTGTCAGGAGTGGAGTGAGTGTGTCTATTCTCTTATCACAAGCTTCATTCCAGGCACACATGAGAAAAATGCTTTTAAACTTTTAAAACACTGCAAACATGCTCAGCTATACTAAGGACTCCCGTGTATACCTGCAGAAATATTTTAACCCCTTCATACCCATTTACCTTGTTTGGAAGATGCTGCAGCAGGGATCCTGGCGGTGAGTTGTTAGAACGTTTCCAGGGTCTGAGGTTGGCGGAGTAATGCGCTTAGCTGTATCCGAAGATATCACTCAATCTCCGGATACAACTGTTCGGGTATCCCATAACTCCAGAACCCCGCTACATAGACACATTCTGCAAAGACTTTCTCTGCCAAACCCACCCTGAAACTTACAGCATAGAAATCTCCCGATCCCAGCATCCCAGTAAAGGCAAAAATCACATTCTTTAATGTCGCAAAATCAGTATACAGTTGCAGTAATACATTTTCAACATCTGGGTCCCAGAGCTGACACTCTAAGACCCTAACACGCGGGCCAGGGTTAACCAAGTGGGCTTGACCTTTATTATAAGCCTGGTTAACCCCTTCACCGTCAGTCTCACACACAGATTAATTTTATTCTTTCTATTATGGAAATTATACTTACACATAACTATTTTTTGTTTCAATCACAGTTTTATCTTCAAATCTGTGGAACGGCCATGGGAACCAGGTTTGCTCCTAGTTATGCCAATCTCTTCATGGGTTGCTGTGAGGAGAGCAATGTCTGGACTGTTAACCCATATGGGGCAGGCCTGGTTTACTATGGCTGTTTCATAGATGATATTCTTGTTATTTGGGACAGATTTTGGTGATTAATGATCATTTTTTTTTTGCACTTTTCTACTAATGCATTTGGATTGGTCTTTGCACGTTGTGGATCCCGCCTCTATTGTTTTTTGGATCTCTTTCTCAAAGTTGACCCTTCTAACATCATCCAAACCGATGTGCATATTAAGGAGGTGGCTACCAATAGCTACCTCATTGCCAAAAGTAATCACCATCGGAGCTGACTTAAAAACATTCAGTTTAGGTAATTCAGTCAGTTGCTCAACTAACCTAGACGCAATTGCTCAACTGACCTAGATTTTGTTACACAATCAAGTCTATTAAAGGACAAATTTGTTCAGAAGGACTTAAAGATATCCCTCATAATTATTTTCAAAAGGCAGCTGGTTTTGGAGAGACTAGATCTTTTAAAAACCACTATGAGAAAAAGTGTTTAAAAAAGGGTAAGGGACACACTCATTGGAATGGTAGGATGACCTGCACCACAAAATTCAGCCAATCTTATAGGTCAGTAGAGGCGATAATGAAACATCGTTGGGGCATTTTGGTACATGACCCCATCTTAAAAGGACACTTGGAAAAATATCCTTCCATGATTTATTGGAGGGCTGAGAGTATTAAGAGTACGTTTGTTCCCACAAAGTTGAGATCAACTCCTACAAACATGTATAGTTTGAAGCCCAAAGGAAATTTCAAGTGTAATAGAGGGAAGTGCATCACTAGCGCCTTCCTCAACACAAAAAGATTATTATACCTCATGTCAGTGGAGAGACGTTTCCTGTCAAGGGATTTATTAATTGTCAAATCTCACATGTAATATATATGTTGTCATGTAGTTGCGGCCTTCAATATGTGGGCCGCACTACACGGCCCCTCTGAGGTTTCTCGAGCACAGGAGAAACATAGTGAACGGTATTACTAGTCACTGTCAAAGCATTTTCTCCAGAGCCATGACAAACAAACTGATTGATTGTCTCAAAATGATGGGACTTGAAGTCATTTCACCCTCTCTATCGGCAGGTGACAGGTTTAAAACTCTTTCCCGTAGAGAGACCTACTGGATATTCAAGCTTCTTGATTCCAGGGTGTTTCAATGAAAACCTGGATACAAGCACTATCGTGTAGTATCCCGGTTTTCTACTGTCTGTTTGGCCAGTCGTGATGTTAGTTTGTTTAACATGCCCCGGTGTAGTCTTTGCTTAGTATTCTTATATTTTATAATTACACCTATTTAGGCTTCGAATTTTAATTTTTGATTTTAATAGTCTAAAAATTTTTTCTCAAACTTCACTGTTGGTGTATTTATTTAGTATACACACATCCATATTTATTTATGCACTTAATATAGGTTGATCACTTATCACATATGTATGATCAATAAAATATTTACATTAATTTTGATAAAAGGCCCATATGTATACACATCTATGTATTCTTTATTATATAATTTATGCCTGCACTTTTTTATTGTAACGTTTAAGTT
The DNA here is from genome assembly GCF_040206685.1 of Ascaphus truei. Taxonomy (NCBI): domain Eukaryota; kingdom Metazoa; phylum Chordata; class Amphibia; order Anura; family Ascaphidae; genus Ascaphus; species Ascaphus truei. The sequence goes on along the minus strand of NW_027456607.1, from coordinate 316,150 downwards.
CACTTTGTTGCACTGTAAATTGTAGTTTACAGTCCACCTATTAGATTTCTCATAGGAGCTATAAATACTCCTCTAGCCTCCCCCCCCCTCCACATACCCCCTGATGAAGTTGGAGTATTAGTCAACGAAACGACGTTGGGTGTGTCATCACGGTGGTTGTTGGTGTAGTAGCTGTGAGGATTCCCTGAGGTGCAGCACCGGTGTAGTCCCGGTACACAGAGAGATTGCATGCAGTTTACCAGCGTGTGAAAAAGCTGTGGCGGAGTGTCCCCCATCCTGATTGTGGTAGCCGGATTTGCCTTCATCTGTGGACAACACGCTTTCTGCTCTGGACGTCTAGATGTGACACACTTGTGGTTGGTACACTGCCACTGTTTTTGTCCACGGAGCCGTGTGGTATCACCCCGGCGGAGTGACGCTGGCTCCGACTCCATTGCTTTCCATCAGGTACTCCCTTTTGTGATTGCCCACTACAGACTGTCTTTCTTTCTCCAGTACATTTAGCCCTAGCTGATGGGTGCGCAGTCCAGCGTTTCCCCCCGAGACAGCATATGTGAGGCTTGTCCTGTCAGGAGCTCAGTGTAACATTTTCATCTGGATTAACTCTGTATGTGGGCTAAAGTTGTAGTCGCCTACTGGTTACCTACCGTTCACCATCAGTATCTTAGGAGGACACTTCAGGACACACACACACTAAATAGACCGTTAATCCTCAAAGTTATTAATCCTCAAACGCTATTAATCCTCCAGGTTATTCCTCAATGACAATTGGATACAGCATCCACCAACTTCCTTTAATTATATTTCAATCGAGTTTTTCATATGTTCGTGGTCACTCTGTCTGATTTTTATTAAATTGTAATTTTTTTAGGTTATTAGGATTGTGCGCGCATATTTTTGTTGCTATTCTCATGTGTTTTAGGGATTGGTTAGTCCTTGATGAGCTGCCTTTTCTTATTGCTTACATTGTATTAATTCAACACTCCTGCCTTAGCCCCATTTACACTAGATGTATTATTTGTGTTTGTGCACTTATTAATATATTGTATATTCTATTGTGCGCTGGTTTCATTTTTGTTAAATGTACCCTCCAATGTCCCTCAAAATAAATTAGGGAGGCATGCCTGTGTTGAATAGGAGCACACCTGAGGTACCTGGGTGGGAGATGTAAATATACTTTGCATAGTCGTTAGCATGAGTCTCATCCCACACTTCCTAAAAGACTTTCCATACTAACTATATAGAGTTGATAATAAGCCCAAGGCACCAACCTAATAACTGGCAGAAGGCACAATGAAGAATGTTTGTCCCTGTTCTGTTGTACCGTAGCCATATATGTGTATATCCTTCATATAGCACCAAAATGAGTTCCCATACCTGTTGTAGCTCTCTCCCCCTGGCTTCCTTTAAAAGCAGTTTGCAAAACCTCGCTCTGAACTCTATAACCGTAAATGGTTTAGGTCGCGTGCTGCCAGGGATAAACACATGGACAAAAGGGATATGTGTGTAAGAGACACACAAAAAGATCCCCACTAGGGCGCACCGCAGACCTGAGTGGTATTAGATCCTGGTCTATAGATGCGCTAAACATACAACATATATACTTTATTAATAATTAAAATGTTACCTTAAAAAACCCGGAAGCTACTAATATTGCTAAGGTGTCAGGCCTCTCATTAAATCAGAAGGTATATCTTCTTGTATGCCACTATCACTGATACTCCTCTTGAAAAGTCCCTTTGGATGAGGTATTAATATACCTTTATATATACCATATTATGTAAAGCGGAAAATAAATCAGTAATGCTGGCTGGGTATACACAAATAAGTTGCTCAATGTTGGTGAATGGATAGTGATAACTTATTGGAAGCTTGTCCCATAATTATTGGTATAGGGATGCACCTATTCTATGGGTATAGGAGTCTTAGAAATACTCTTGACATGTGCTGTGTAGATATAATGCTAGTGTTTAGACAGCCATACCATTTCAACACATACATTGGTAAGTATGCGCATAGAGAATCACGCTATATCTATCAGACTCCACGTGATGGTAGTTGTGTAACTCCTGGCTGCTATTCCTGATGTTAATACTCTGAAGTATATCTACAGCTGCTGCTCCCAGACACATCCCATTGTGTATTGCATTTAGCAGGTACGTGATGTGGCATGAGAAGTATATTATCACTCACAGTGGTGCCACTATGTAATCACGTAGTTGGAGATCTTGTCCTGCAATAGTGCCAGATAGAGCTACACCTAATATTGTGTGCTCTTGTGGTATAATTACTGCAGCTTAGACACACAATATGTGTTCGTGTCTATGCTGTAGTGATGGATCAAGCAGTGTGGTCAATAGTTTATATTATTATCATATCCTATATTCGATCGTGCATCCGTCAGTGCAGTGGAGTGTGACCGTGGTCACGTGTTGATGATGCTCGCGAGACAGCAGCATTAGTACAAAAATCAATACTGTTGCGTGGACACAGTGAGTATCTTCCTGCAGGTATGTATTGCTAATGTATTGCAATGGTATACTAGCACTGATTTATGCCAACATGTAGCGATAGCCGTCAATAACAGCAGTGCAGCTTAATCATCTATTGGATACCGCATGCCAACTACCAGCCATATGAACGTCAGTGCTGGCTTTATTTGTGTAACATACAGTGTACCATACAATGGTATGGCGGTGTTAGGACGCGTGGCTGTGTTAACATGTGGGTGGCCTCCTGCAGGATAGCGTTATTCATATGCCGGTCAACACTTATTGCAGGATCGAAATATCTATCACTTTTACTGAGAATAGTAGCAAAGTTTAAGCAGTATGTGGACCCTTAGAGTAGCTTCATATTTAAACGTAACATTATTAAACCCGACGTGACGTCCGTTTCGTCGCCTACTGCGACTTCATCTGGGGTGGGCGTAGCCGCGTCTCTGTCGGCCCCTTTATACGTGTGCGTTGCTGTAGCAACCTAGAGACGCTATGGCAAAAATGCTACGTAGTGGTGGCACGGGTGTACTGCAGCTTGCAGTCTAAAATTGAAGATAGAGAAGCACATGTATTAAACCATAGTAGTGGACTGACACTATTGTCAATTCAACTGCTGGAAAGACCAGAGGTCCCTTGTAAATTCAGTGGGTCTGACTGATTAGATGTATAGCAGTCCTCATATTGAACTATACAATCTTATTAGTTGAACATAATATTCAAAACCTAATGCTCATAGAGATAATACTAATATAATGCTCAAATCAATACCGAGGGGTCATGAATGCATCAAGCGCAGGCAAAGTATGATATCCAAAGCTAGTTATGATGATATCTTTATTGCTAGCGTGTCTATACACCTGATGATATCTATAGGAAAGGTGTGTAGACAAACCCTTCGTTGAGGCCCATAGGATAATGTAGATAGATCCACCTTGCCTCACATTGTAACAATTTTTGATCCCAATTGCCTTTTCTGATGTTCATTGCAATGTGGTCAATACCCTGAAAAGTAAGGGTCTTGCTGTTTCCATCATGTACGTTGCGTACATGTCTGGAAACTGGGGTGTCTATGGCGTTACGGATGGAGCCTAGATGTTCAAGGACCCTCTTCCTCAGTTCACGCTTGGTTTTCCCCACATACTTCAGACCACAGGAGCAGTTAATTAAATAAATAACTCCTGTGGTTTTGCAATTAATAAAGGTTGTAACTGGGTACGTCTTGGTGTTTGGTGTGTTACTAAAGGTGGATCCTTCTCTCATGAATTCACAGGCCTTGCACTGATGGCATTTGAAAAAACCTTTCATCGGCAGCCATGTTTTCTGTTTTTTATTCCTAGTGAAATGGCTATGCACCAAATGATCCCTTATATTCCTGGATCTCCTCCACACCACTGCCGGATGTGTTTTCAGGACTTTTTTCAAATCCTCGTCGCTGGTGAGTATAGACCAAAGTTTCTGCAATATTCTATTGATATCAGACCATTGGCCGTTGTAAGTACTGATGCAGCGTAATTCTTTGATGTTTTCGACTTTCTCTTTGTCCAGGAGAAGGTTTTCTCTCGGTGTATTCAGGGCTCTGTGATAGGCCTTTTTTAATTGGTTGTTTGAATATCCGCGAGCCAGAAAATTATTTTTCATTTCTTTGGCTTGCGCTTTGAATGTTTCTATATTCGAGCAATTTCTTCGAATACGTAAATATTGCCCTGTCGGAATGCCACGAACCAGGGATTTTGGGTGGTGGCTGTCGGCCATAAGGTAACTGTTTGTTGAGGTTGCCTTTTTAAAATTACAGGTAGACAGATGACCGTCTTCGGTTTTGCTGATGGTGAGGTCCAAGAACGAAATGCTTGAACTGCTGACTTCTGAGGTTAGTTTTAGGTTATGGTGGTTAGAGTTTAGAAGACCTAAAAAGGTATCCAATTCCTGTTTACTTCCCTTCCAGAGTAGCAGGATGTCATCTATATACCGAAGCCAGATGTCAATATGGTTTGTGTACTGTTCCATGGCTTCTGAGAATACGCTTACCTCTTCCCACCATCCTAGGTAGAGGTTAGCGTATGTAGGTGCACATGTTGTACCCATGGCTGTCCCCTGAATTTGTAAATAGTACTTGCAGTTAAACAGGAAGTAATTGTGTTCCAGGATGAATTGAAGGAGAGATAATACAAAGTCATTATGATTTGTGTAGAGCAAACTTCTTGTTGACAAAAAATGTTTTACGGCCCATAAGCCAATCTCGTGTTAAATACTCATGTAGAGTGATTCAACATCGAAGCTTACTAGAAGAGTTTCTTTGTCTACCTGTATGCCCTCATGACGTTTAAGTACATCCTTAGTGTCTTGAACATACGATGGAAGGCTGGTTACAAAGTTTCTTAGGACCTTGTCAATATATTTGCTCGAATTTTCCGTCAAAGACCCAATTCCCGACACTATGGGGCGGCCTGGTGGTTTCGTGATGTTTTTGTGTACTTTTGGGATGCTATAGAAAGTGGCTATCACTGGATTACTCTGCATCATAAAGTCCCGTTCTTGTTTTGAGATGACCTTATTCTCCAGACCATTTGTCAGAATAGTTTCCAGTTTCTTTTTGAAGATCTCTGTCGGATCCCGGTCAAGAACTTTATAGCATCGCTTGTCTCCTAAGAGTCTTAGATTTTCTGCCACATATTGTTCTGTATCCAAAAGTACAAGGTTCCCACCTTTGTCCGCTGGTTTGATGGTGATATTCTCATGGTTTTTAAGTTCCTTTAGTGCCTTTTGTTCTTTTGATGTTAGGTTGCTTTTGCCCTTTGTGATGTTGAGTTCCTCCAGATCTTGTGTTACTAATTTGACAAAAGTTGCTACATACGAACATGACTCTTGGTGCGGAGTAAAACGACTTTGTGGCCTTAATGTAGTATGTGGGCCATCCCCTGGATTTTTTTCAGCATCTTCCAATAGGTCTACCAGGTTGTCCAGATGTTCCTGATCTTGTGTGGACGTCAGTTCTTCGTGTAGACCCGTGAGTCTTTGTCGTTCTCTGCGTTTAAAGTGTTTGTGCAGTAGCAACTTTCTAGCGAACAAGTTGATGTCTTTAATGGTTTCGAATAAATCGAAGGTACCCTTAGGGACAAAGGAAAGGCCTTTTCTAAGCACCTCAAGTTGATATTTGGTAAGTTTGAGTTTTGACAGATTAATGACTCTGTTTTGTTCCTTAGTCTTTGTCACGTATCTTATCTCCTTCTCCTGGACCTCCTGTAATGTGACCAGCCTCCTCTTCCTCTCCACAGTGCCTCCTCTACGTGTTTTGTAGGGCCGTAGTCTATTTCGTCCTGTGCCTGATCTAAAAAATGGCACTGCGGTTCATTGGGTGACTTGTTCGTGCTCTTTTTTGTTTTTGATCTAGTGCTAATTTTATTTTTGAACTCGTGTTGGTAGCTGGGGTTCTCGTCTGTTTCTGAGATTTCCCATTCGGTTGATGACTCACTGAGCTCCTGGGCCTTGGGTTTAGAGACTTTAAAATGGTGTTTGTATATCCTGCCACTTTCATAATCAGCGGTGTCCCGGATAAACTTTGTACGTTTCCTTTCTTTTATATCCTTTACATGTTTATCTATGTTTTTTTGCAGGATATTCTCAAATTTCTCAAAGTTCTCAAAATCCTGACGTTCATATGGCTGGTAGTTGGCGTGCGGTCTCCAATAGATGATTAAGCTGCACTGCTGTTATTGACGGCTATCGCTACATGTTGGCATAAATCAGTGCTAGTATACCATTGCAATACATTAGCAATACATACCTGCAGGAAGATACTCACTGTGTCCACGCAACAGTATTGATTTTTGTACTAATGCTGCTGTCTCGCGAGCATCATCAACACGTGACCACGGTCACACTCCACTGCACTGACGGATGCACGATCGAATATAGGATATGATAATAATATAAACTATTGACCACACTGCTTGATCCATCACTACAGCATAGACACGAACACATATTGTGTGTCTAAGCTGCAGTAATTATACCACAAGAGCACACAATATTAGGTGTAGCTCTATCTAGCACTATTGCAGGACAAGATCTCCAACTACGTGATTACATAGTGGCACCACTGTGAGTGATAATAAACTTCTCATGCCACATCACGTACCTGCTAATTGCAATACACAATGGGATGTGTCTGGGAGCAGCAGCTGTAGATATACTTCAGAGTATTAACATCAGGAATAGCAGCCAGGAGTTACACAACTACCATCACGTGGAGTCTGATAGATATAGCGTGATTCTCTATGCGCATACTTACCAATGTATGTGTTGAAATGGTATGGCTGTCTAAACACTAGCATTATATCTACACAGCACATGTCAAGAGTATTTCTAAGACTCCTATACCCATAGAATAGGTGCATCCCTATACCAATAATTATGGGACAAGCTTCCAATAAGTTATCACTATCCATTCACCAACATTGAGCAACTTATTTGTGTATACCTAGCCAGCATTACTGATTTATTTTCCGCTTTACATAATATGGTATATATAAAGGTATATTAATACCTCATCCAAAGGGACTTTTCAAGAGGAATATCAGAGATAGTGGCATACAAGAAGATATACCTTCTGATTTATTGAGAGGCCTGACACCTTAGCAATATTAGTAGCTTCCGGGTTTTTTAAGGTAAAATTTTAATTATTAATAAAGTATACATGTTGTATGTTTAGCGCATCTATAGACCAGGATCTAATACCACTCAGGTCTGCGGTGCGCCCTAGTGGGGATCTTTTTGTGTGTCTCTTACACACATATCCCTTTTGTTCCTTTAAAAGCAGACTACTTCCACTTCTTGGTTGACAGTTTAATCTTCCTTGTGGCGCACACCTGGGAAACACTAATAGTTAGATTAGGTACATGCATGAGCAGCGAGCAGCTCAAAAGTAGGATGTGACAGTGATACCAGCTGGTTTAGCTCCAACTGCTAGAGTTGTGATAGAGTTGTGACCTAGAAAAGTGGTTGTGGGTTCTAGTCCCTGTTATGGGAGGCCAAGACTTATCATAGGGATAAAACACCAGAAAGGACACAGAGATCAAATAAATGTATATTTATTCTGACCGGAGCCAGCAACACTACACTATCACAACCAAGCTATATTCACAATCCTTGGCCTATACAAAGGGGAATCCTAGACTGTTTAGGTGCCCGGTATCACCGCAATGACTTTCCTGGTGCCACTTCCACTCCTGTGAGTAGTGGCGGATTTAAAGTTGTACCACCCATCGGCACTTACCCCGGGCCGTATCCTCCTGCAGCGCCACCCTCCTCCTTCTGCAGTGCTGCAGCGTCACATGATGCCGCATGTCATGCGATGATGAGTTTCCATTAAAATGCGATCTGTGATATCACATAGTCATAGCAATGTTTTGCCATGTGATGTCACAAAGTCATTTGATGCCACGATGCTGTTGGAGGAGCAGGGCGGGACTCCCCATTGATTGCTGGGGGAGAGCATCGTGGGGCCTCTGTATGCCAAATTTTGCTGTCCCAAAATGTTGACGCCTTAGGCCGTGCGTATAGTGCCCGCGACAGGCGACGCCGGCCATAAACAAATACATTGCCGCCGCTGCGTGCGCTTATAGTAAGCGCGATGGTGGCGATGCGACGGAGCAACGTCGCGGACTTTGGAAGCCGGAAATATTTTATTTTTCAAGGGCTGTCGCCTCATGTGACAGCTCATGAACAAATCAAATGCCCGGAAGCCCACGCCGCCGCCGCAAAGCGAAATTATAACTTTCGCTAGCGGCTACGGGGGATGTCACCTGTCCTGTCGCCGGTCGCAGGCACTATACGCGCGGCTTTAGACCCAGGCCTATCAGTCATAATGGGAAATTCACCACTGCCCATGACGGCTCAATCAGTAGGTAGTGCTGGATGCAACTCGCCAAGCAGCACTTTTGAATATCCTACGGTAGAGGAGCACACAGCCTCGCTTTCGGGTTGCTCCGGCACACACTCGGAAAGTCCATACGACACAGTCAGTAACCACCCCAGTACTGAAATAGTCTGCCACTCTTCTAGGGTTCCCATCTCCATAGCCAAAGACTGAGAACGGCCAAGCGACCAATCGCCACACGGATGCTGGGTCGCGGGCCAATCACAAGCTCGTCTGTGCTTGCCAATTGTGTCAGGGTGTGTGATGCTGAGGCAAGGAGGGCGGGAATTACGAACCAGCCAATGGGAACAGCACCTACTTCGTCCTGTTCCAAGTGTAGGCTCGCTGTCTCTTTATGAGCGAGTGGGCGCCTCTCTGTCTGGGCAGACAATGGTCCTGCTTGTCCGTCTAGTGGCTCTCAGAACTGCCCATCCCCTCCCTCCATTGTCCACAACCTCCTCATGTGTCCCTCTGAATTCGTGTTCCTGTGAGTGCAGGCTGAGCAAGTTTGTTACCAGTCTAGCATGCCCATGGAACACAGAATACAAAGTTATACACCAAAACTAATTTTTTTCCATCCATAATAAACTGTTCAATCATTTTACACATACATACTTGGCCAGGTAAGCCATGATACGATGAATATACAGGGCTACGCTGTAATCCTGAAAAAGGAAAGAGGAATAAACCCCAAGTGTCCTATGCTCTAAAAAGTGTATATGACTGTTTGTGTGAAAGCAACCTCTTTCATATATGTAGAAAAATAGGCAATGTTGCTGCAGGATAAACAACTGAATAATAAAGTCAATAAGGAGGGTGAATTGCAGACTGAACCAGGGTGGGGGGCTAGTATGCAGGGAATAGATAGAGGCAAGAGGAGAAGCAACCGTGGATGCCTCCCTCATGAACTCACGGCAGTCTAGAGCCTGCTGCCCTTTCCCGACCCGATGTCCTCACCGCCCGTCCTGTACACCTGTCCCCGCTCCACGAACACTCCACGAGGTGTTTGGTGTCGTCTCACTGCTTTCCTGGACAGGTCTCAGCAAGCTGTGCGCTCCGGCGCTACTCACGCTCCAGGGGGCGGCACCAGAAGCTGGGAGGGATACACGGCTCCCTATGCAGCAAGATAGCCAGCGTGCTCCAGCCAGGTTGTAGCGAATAGTAGAAGAAAGATGATGGCGGTCACTGCATGATAGAACTCAGCCAGAAGTAGTTAAAATCAGCTTTATTTCAAGATGCTGCACATTACAGAGAGAACATCTCTGACGCGTTTCGTCCCGACGTGGGACTTTATCAAAGAGTAATATTCTCTCAACAGACAGGCATCTTAAGTAGGCAAACTCATTCCCCTTATTGGTCAGATAATAATAAGACACAGTGATAAGACATAATCAAGCTGATTGCCTATAACTGTGTCTTATTATTAACTGACCAATAAGGGGAATGCCTACTTAAGATGCCTGTCTGTTGAGAGAATATTACTCTTTGATAAAGTCCCATGTCGGGACGAAACGCGTCAGATGTTCTCTCTGTAATGTGCAGAATCTTGAAATAAAGCTGATTTTAACTACTTCTGGCTGAGTTATATCATGCAGTGATCGCCATCATCTTTCTTCTACTATACGCTGTATATCCATCCAGATGATGTGGCAATGGCTGGGCTTTAGCTTTATTATAAGAGTTACATTGCCCCTACTGTCACAGTCCTGTTGGGACTGACACCATTTCATCATTAGGTTGGTGCCTTAGGTTTATTATCAACTCTATAAAGTTGGTATGGAAATCCTTTTAGGAAGTGTGGGACGGATTCATTTAAATATACTTTCCATAGCCAATACTGTAGCATATTACCCTGCCAAAATTTGACTTCTTATGAAACAAACCTCACCTCTTCCATGGTGCAACCAGATACTGTAAATAAGAAAGTGGAAAAAACTCCAGATTTGTGCAGATCTAGGAGAAGCAGACAGTCACTAGTGCAGTACAGCCTTTCTGACATCAAAAATGTTTTTTTCCTAGCTCCTGCCAATGTTTTTGCCTGCCTTTAAGGTTCTTCTCAAAGTACTAAAAAAGCAGCGCAGACGTCTGTCTCTCTGTCTCTGTCTCTCTCTCTCTGTCTCTCTCTCTGTCTCTCTCTCTTAGGGTGACCAGGCGTCCCGGTTTTGCCGGGACAGTACCGTTTTTTTCTGTGCTGTCCCGGCTGCCAGTACATCCCGGCTATGTCCCGGTTTTTCTCCATGGTCCCGTTCGTTTTGTACTGTAGATGCAGTGCGCGGTGGCGGCGAGGATGCGGCAGCCCGGCCGGTGAGTATTTTTTTTTATTTCAGGGGGTTGGGCTTCTAATATGCCGGGCTGCAGGTGATTAACTGGAGGATGCCGGGGGCGGGGCTTTCTCCGCTTCCTCCCCGATCCCCGCGGCCCGCGCCGGGACAGCCGTTGGCTGTTTGGCGCTTTCCCCTTTCTGCCTCCGTTCCCTGCTGCTGCTGCTGCCCGGGCGAGAGGTAGGCGCGGGGGGGAGCAGGGTTGGCGGGAGCGCGGATGGCTGAAGGGGACAGTGCGGGGTTGCTTTTAGGGAACTCCCTGCTTCTGCCCAGGTGCGCGGCCTTATCCCCGATAGGTGGGAGAGAGCGGAGCCAGGTCTGGCGGGCGGGTTTTCCCCCGTCCGGTCCACGGGCTCGGCGAGCAGTGACTTCCGTCGCTGGCGGGCGGTGCAGGGGAGGCGGGGTGTATCAGTGTGTGTGTGTGTGTGTGTGTGTGTGTGTGTGTGTGTGTATAGATGTGGGTGGGTTTATCAATGGGTGGGTGGGTGTCAGTGTGTATCGGTGGGTGTGGGTGTGTGTGTTTATCAGTGTGTGTGTGTGTGTCAGTGGGTGTGTGTGGGTGTGTCGGTGGATGGGTGTGTCAGTGGGGGGGTGGGGGTGTCAGTGGGTGTGGGTGTGTGTCAGTGGGAGGGTGTGTGTGTGTGTCAGTGGGTGTGTGTGTCAGTGGGTGTGGGGGTGTCGGTGGGTGTGTGTGTATCAGTGGGTGGGTGTGTGTGTGTGTATCAGTGGGTGGGTGTGGGTGTGTATCAGTGGGTGAGTGTGTGTTTGTATCAGTGGGTGGGTGTGTGTGTATCAGTGTGTGTGTGTATGTATCAGTGAGTGTGTCTCCCTCCCTGTCTCCCTCACCCTCCCTGTCTCCCTCACCCTCCCTGTCTCCCTCACCCTCCCTGTCTCCCTTACCCTCCCTGTCTCCCTCACCCTCCCTGTCTCCCTCACCCTCCCTGTCTCCCTCACCCTCTCTGTCTCCCTCACCCTCTGTCTTATCTTAACTGCCGTATACCTACACCGAAGTAACCTACCCTGCTTTCTTCCAGATCTGACTCAAGTTTCACGCGGGAGACCTCGGAAGACAGGTAGGGAACACCTCCCCTCCAGTTTAGTACCTTGAGGGACTGCGGATCAGGTAAGATCCCAGGCGGAATTGCCGCTTTAGAAATTGTGAAGAGGGGGCATCCTGACACTGGTTAATGGGTTCAGAATCATTCACATATAGCTTTTTTTTTGTTCGATTAGTGAGGTCATCCGACACACACACACACGTAACTATGTAACAAGGACTAATGGTAGTAAAGTATAAGTGTACTACAATAAATAAACTGTTATGTAAAAAAAAAAAGTGTCCCGGTTTTTCATTTTCAAAATCTGGTCACCCTACTCTCTCTGTCTCTCTCTCAAATCAAATCAAATCAGCTTTATTGGCATGACGAAAGAACATTTCAGTATTGCCAAAGCGTGAATAGTAAGGGGTGGGGGACAATAATTACATGAATACTAGTGGGTAGGGTATAATGATTGCAGGGTATATGGGTAACAGTTTTGCACCGGGGTGTGGGGGTTAGTGGACGTCTCTCAGCTTGTGTCAGGTGTTGATATAGTGTGCAGCCAGTTCTGCTGTCGTTTCATCTTCTCCCAGGAGGATCGCTAACTAACAGCAGTTAGTTTCTCTAGGTGGGCACTCCTCACTTCGGAGTATTGTGTGCAATGCAACAGGAAGTGCGTTTCATCTTCTACCTCTCCTAGCTCACATCTTTGGCACAGTCTCATCTCCCGGGGCTTCCAGTTCTGTCTGTGTCTGCCTGTTTCTATTTCTAGGCTGTGGGCACTTATTCTGTACTGGCTCAGGGTCTGTCTCTGTTTTGGGTCTTTTACCTTCAGTAGGTAGGGTGCCAGAGTGTATTCTCTCTGCAGGCTGTGGTAGGTTTCCAGCTTCTTTGAGCGCTGGATATCATTTTCCCACCTTGTCACATACTGCTGCTTCATTTCGTTGGCGATTGAGTTGATTTCTTTTTTCGGCAGGTTGTTAATCTGTGTGGGGTTTTGTCCTGGGAGTGAGAGGACAAGTTGTTTGATGGCACAGGGTTTAGTGAGGAGGTCCTGGCTTTGTATTGCTCTGTAGCAGTAAGACTGTGGATGGCTCTTGTTTAGGTGGGTCCAGAATGTCAGTGCTCTCTTCTGTACAGTGAGCAGTAGAGGAAAGCGGCCCAGCTCAGCCCGTCATGCATTGTTTGATGTACTCCTGTGTACTTGGAGAAGGTGTTTGCAGAATTCCAGATGCAGTATTTCTGTTGGGCTGGTATCCCATTTTGTGGAGTCTGGGTATGTTACAGGGCCCCACACCTCGCTGCCATACAGAAGGATGGGTGTGATGATGCTGTTGAATATTTTCATCCAGATTCTTATTGGTGGTTTGAGGTGGTACATCTGTTTCCTTATTGCGTAGAATGCTCTGCGGGCCTTCTCCTTCAGTGTATTTATGGCAGGTTGAATTTGACTGATGAGCTGATTGTTAGACCAAGGTATGTGTAGCTCGTTGTCTGTTCCAGTGCATTATCGTCCAGTGTGAATTGAGATATGGTTGGATGTTTTTTAGATTTTTTCTGGAATACCATTATTCTGGTTTTTTCTAGGTTCACAGAGTGCCCAGGTCTGGCTGAATTTTTCTAGTATTGCCAGTTTCTGTTGGAGGCCTTGTTCTGTTGGAGACAGTAGGAGCAGGTCGTCTGCGTATAGTATGGACTTAATCTCAGTTCCAGCCAAGTTGAGCCCAGGTGCTGAGGAGGATTCTAGGGCTGCTGCGAGCTCATTGATGTAGATGTTAAAAAGTGTGGGACTCAGGCTGCAGCCCTGTCTAACTCCACGGCCTTGATGGAAGAAGTCTGGCCTTTTGTTATTAACTTTCACGCAGTATTTGTTTTCAGAGTACATACTTTTGATCGTGTCGTATGTTCTCCCCCCTATTCCGCTCTCTAGTATTTTCAGCAATTGGCCTGGATGCCAGATGGAATCGAAGGCTTTTTTGAAGTCCACAAAGCAAGCAAATATTTTGCCCTTGTTGGTGTTGTGGACGTGCTTATTAATCAGGCTGTGTAAGGTATAGATGTGATCCGTGGTGTGGTGGTTTGACAGGAAGCCTGTCTGGCTCTTGCTCAGTACACTCCGCTCTGTCAGGAAGGTGAGGATTCTGCTGTCCAAGATGCTGTTGAACAGTTTCCCCAGGGTGCTGCTGACACAGATTCCTCTGTAATTGGATGGGTCCAGCCTGTCTCCTTTTTTGTGGATAGGGGTTATCAGTCCTTCGTTCCACAGTTCAGGGAAGTAGCTAGTAGTGAGGACCAGGTTGAACATTTTCAGTATTGCTTCTTGTATGGATTGCTATACTTCAGCATCTCTTGTAGAATGCCATCTGGTCCGCTGGCTTTCTTGGTTTTTATTAGTTTTATTTTTTCTTTTATTTCCTGGATTGTGATTGGTATGTCCAGGAGGTTTTGGTTATCTTTTATAGTGTTCTCCAGTGATGTTTGTTTGGTGAGGATTTGTTTTTGTTCTTGCGTCAGGTTTTCTTCTGGGATTTCTTGGTAAAGGTCCTCAAAGTAGTTTTTCCAGATGTTGCCATTCTGAATGGCCAGGTGTCTGTTATTCTGCTTTGTATCCAGATGTTTCCAGGTTTGCCAGAAAGTATTTTCATCTAATGCTTCTTCAATTTTTTCTAATTTTTTGGCAATGTGGTTTTGTTTTTTCTTCCTTAGGGTGTGCCTGTAGTGCTTTAGGTGTTGGTGGTACCTCATTCGTAGTTCTGTATTGTTTGGGTCTCTGTGTTTTTGGTTTGATATTGTTCGCAGGCTTTTTCTAAGGGTGTTGCATTCCTTATCAAACCATTTTTCTTTGATTTTGTCATTTGTTGTTGGTCTGTTAGGGCTAGTTTTTTTCAGGTTTGATTTCTTTGCTATTAGATGGAATATTTTGCTGAGATTTCTTACTGCCAGGTTTACACCGTGTTTGTTCTGCTCGTAGTTTGTGTCCTGGAAGCTTTGGAGTAGGTTTCCAACTTCTGAGCTGTTGATTATTTCTGTGTATGTCGCGAGGCACTGTTTTGTCCATTTGTAGGTGGCTTTCAGGCTATGAAGGTTGGAGAGGGGTTTTTGTGGTGTGCTTGGTTGGTCTGGTCTCTTAATAAAGAGCAGTGTTTGATTGTGGTCTGATAGGGGTGATGGTGGTGTAACTATGAAAGCACTGATGGCTTGTGGGTCTATGTCGGTTATTGCGTAGTCCACTACGCTGTTGCCCAGCACAGAGCTATATGTGTATCTACCCAAAGAGTCTCCTCTTGTCCGTCCATTGATAATGTACAGTCCCAGACCACGACACAGGTTTAGGAGCTCTTTACCATTTTTGTTTGTTGCACTGTCGTAGCTGGTTCTTTGACGTGTCACAGAGCTATGACAAGTGTCATTTCCAAAGATGTAGTTATTTCCATCTGAAGATATGTAGTCCTGTTCTCTGCCTGTTCTGGCGTTCAGGTCTCCACATATCAGCACTTTACCCAGAGTCTGAAAGTGGATTGCCTCTGTCTGCAGGGTCTCGAAGATGTCTGGATTATAGTATGGGGAGTCGTAGGGGGGGATGTATGCTGCACATAGGTATGTGTCATATAGATGGGTGAACATGGAGCCTTTTATTTGTAGCCACAAGTGGGTATCTCCTCTCTTCATTGGGTTTATTTGGCTGTTAAGCTCCTCTTTGTACCATATTATGATTCCTCCTGAATGGCGGCCTCGTTTCACACCTTTGTGTTTCTGGGCTGGGACTAGGAGCTGCCTATAACCCTCTCTCTGTCTCTGTCTCTCTCTCTCTGTCTCTCTCTCTCTCTGTGTGTCTGTCTCTCTCTCTCTCTCTGTGTGTCTCTCTCTCCCCCTCTCTCTCTCCCCCCCTCTCTCTCCCCCCCCCTCTCTCTGTGTCTCTCTCTCCCTCTCTCTCTCTGTGTCTGTCTCCCTCTCTCTCTCTGTGTGTGTCTGTGTGTGTCTCTCTCACTCTCTCTCTCTCTCTGTGTCTGTCACTCTCTCCCCCCCCTCTCTCTCTCCGTCTCTCTCTCTGTCTCTCTCTGTCTCTCTCTCTCTGTGTGTGTCTCTCTCTGTCTCTCTCTGTGTCTGTCTCTCTCCCTCTGTCTCTCTCTGTCTGTGTCTCTGTCTCTCTCTGTCTCTGTGTATCTCTGTGTGCGTCTGTTGTGCATGTGCGGCGCCGGCGGCTACTGCGCAAGCGTGCGCAAGTGCGCCAAGCCATAAACAGCTCCTGTGCACCAAGTGTGGGAAGCTTGAGAATTTGCGCCAGCTGTCATAACGGCCTCTTCTGCCAGTAGTGACGTCACTTCCGGAACTGCACTTCCGTCTCCATCAAGGCAATTTACTCCAAGCGAAATTTTCATTTGGTAGGTGCCAGGATAGAAGTTTCACTTAAAAAATTAAGCAGGCTTATTACAAAAAAGGGATATTGTAGACCATGTCTATATAACGACAGATCTTGAGAAATACAACCCTTTGTCCTGGGCTTTACTTACTGCCAGTAAAGATATCATCATTAAAGATGTCAGTGATACATGATGCTTGCTGCTTCCATGTGAGATGTTGGTGAGTTTATGGAATGTCTTAATATAAGCATGAATGACCTCTTCTGACAATTTATAGCAGCGTGAAGTTATTGTCGGAGCTTCTTAAACAGATATTACACCACTTCCGATCTAGAGACATTTATTGGCACAGAGAAAAAGGAAATCTTCAGCAGTTGCGGATGAAAACTTTTGATACATGTCCTTTTGATATTGTGCCAAGCGGTTCCTCCATAATTGCTCGAATACCCACATCCAAATCCCTCATTGGCACAAACAGGAAAGATCACTCAAAGAACCTTTCTAAATTGATGTAAAGGGCGTATCATGAAATGACTCTCCTTGCTTCAAGTTAATTACTTAATGCACATTTAAGCCCCTGTATTTTTCACAAACTATGTGTTATGGTTATCATGATTAATATAGTTGGCAAAAGTAACTTTGAAAATAATAATTATACTGTAGGTGCCTTATTTAAAAAGAAAAAGAAAAAAAAGGCATGAATAACCTAGCCATAATGCCATAATTATACCCCTGTCTCTAAATCATCAAATTAGTTGTGTCAGACTTGTATATTGGTAGCAGATGATTGAGTTTATTTAAATGGAGTACCACATTTTAGAAAACCATGTATTTAAGAAACCCAGTTAATGTTAGATTGCTTTAAAAAGAATGTCAACTTATATTATACATAATAACATTTTATGTTTGACATTCTTGATGACATTTAGCAATAGGGATCAGTAAGATGGGAAGTCAATACATTCCTGTGTTCTTTACAAAAGTTCAGTATGCAAATGGTATTGAATATGTCTGCCTCTGTTATTCAGTTTGATTGCTGAAAGTTATGCACTTTGAAATTCTTACTGTGACTGCATACTCATATTGTCATTCCATATTACTCCTAACATCATCATCTTGCACATACAGATGTATTAAGGCTTATTGCCTTTGGTGCTGCCACGCATGGTCGCAGCACCAAAGGATTAATGCTGCAGGGGGTCCAATTCGGAAACACTTCGCGGCTGACACTGTCCTCAGCGTCGCAGACAGTAAGTCTTGCTGCATCTGTCATGCATGATTAATGCAATACAGGTCCCTTCTGCAGCAGACAGTTCTATTTGGTTTACAACAGAAATTAACTTAAAAGATAGAACTGTTGCCACTGTCCTGAATCAGTTTGACCACTGGTCCAAGAGCCATAAAAAGTATTATTTGAAAAAAATGGTGTGTAGAAAATTACTCTAGTAATGCAGCTCCAAAATATTGCTGCTCACGTAGAACCTGTCCCAGATGAGCCTGCCAGAAATTTAGCTCGAACTAAAGTTGCCACCAGTCATATGGTGTGGCGAGAACATGGGGCAGTAGTGAGCTGTGTCCCAAAGATTGCAACCTGTTGCTCCTTCAACCTGTGGAAATGTTACGTATTTGAATTATAATGCTTACTCCAGTGATTTTCAACCGGGGTTCCGCGAACACCCTTTAGGGGTTCCGCGGCCGCCAGGGTATGGAGAGCTGGGACAACTCTCCCAGCTGTCCCAGGCCTGGTGGCACCCCTCGTAGTAGTGACCCGGTGGCTGCAGAGCTCAGTAGTAGTAGCCTGGTCACTGCTATCCTTAGTTTCCCTTCTCCTGCCGGCGCCGGAAGTCGCGTCAACTTTCGTGTGACAGGGGGGAGAGGAAGGATCAGGTAAGAGTGTGCGCTCTCAACTCCCTTAAAGTGAGAGTGTGTGTGCGTGTGTGCGTGTGCGCGCGTGTGTGTGTGTGTGTGTGTGTGTGTGTGTGTGTGTGTGTGTGTGTGTGTGTGTGTGTGTGTTTTAGCTCCCTTAAAGTGTCTGTGTGTCTGTGTGAGGGGGAGTGGTAGCTCCCATAAAGTGTGTGTAAGAAACGAGCAGCTTGTAGCAAGCGCAGTACATAAACAGTAGTTTATGCTCAGCAATGTAGCAGAGAACTGATTGGGTATTTAAAGGGCAGGCAGCCAATGGGAGGGAAGGCTGCAGAGTAAGGAATGGGGAGCAGCCCACAGCTGCAAGGTAAAGAGCACTCGGGCATAGACTGTCCACTAATAGGCAGAGGCCAGGTGCACAGCAGGTGAGGAATAATTAAGAGAATTAACCCCTTATTTGCTTGCCTGCGCGTAGGCAGCATGCGATGTAGATTGCCCGTGTCGTCATGGGGGCAGTTCCAGCTGTTTCCATTCCTTGCAGCGCGGCACCTGTGCGCAGCGACCGCATCGCCCGCAATGCTGTCCCCTGCGGTTGCGTCACGGGAGCGAGGACCCGAAATCTGCTTATCATGGATCAGCTTGTTAGTATCGTGGCATGTGCGCGCAGACGGAGGGCCGCGCGCCTCTATCATGGCAGTGCATTGTGTCCGGGGGCGGGGACAACCCCCTCTTCAGGGGTGACTTCTGGTGACCTAGAGATGGTCTAGAAGGGTGTTTGTGGTGAAAGGCCTTGAGGCGTGTACCTGTTCTTGGGAAATCCACTCTCATTCCTCAGGGCCGAAACCCTTCCAATGTATCAGGTATTGGAGTTTTCCCCTTGAGATTCTGGAATAGAGAATAGCCTGGACCTTAAACTATTGCTGGCCCTCTACTAGGGTAGGTTGAGGGGGTAAGTCCAGGGCTGAAGAGTGGTGTTCTCGAATGAAGGGTTTTAAGAGGGACATGTGGAATACCGACGGAATTTTCATTGAAGCCGGTAGTTTCAGTCGATAGGCGACTGGGTTGATCTTTTCTGTGATGACAAAAGGTCCAATGAACCTTGGTGCCAATTTTGAAGATGATACCTTCAGGCGGATATTCTTTGTCGAAAGCCAAACTCTTTGCCCTGGTGTGTAAATGGGATCTCCCGACGATGACAGTCTGCCTGCTATTTTTGTGCAGAGATGGCGTTTCTAAGGTTTAGAAAAGAGGAACCGGGCGCTTCTATACAGTGCAGTGAAAAAATGTGCTCACAGATGGTGGTATATATATATATATAGTGGTGTGTATATATATATCGCTTAAGCCCTTTGAGAAAGTCGCCCAGTGGTGACGAAACGCGTCAGGGACTCTGATAGCGCGATTACGTCACTACGACGCTGCGCACGAGGCCACATCCAGCGTGGGATTCATACGGCGGCCATTCTAGCTGGAGAGGCGATTGTCTGGACTCCGGTGGACTAATTCTAGTCGGGAAACGGCACCCCTGGCATCCGGTGAGCTGTGATCTCTACACGCAGCCCTGAGGGAGCCCACAAGTGCTGACGTTTTGCAGCAAAGAAACCGGATGGTGGTGATATTATCACAAATTGCCTTATTATCATTTTACTCCTGTGAGTGTGTTTCTTTCCCCCCCCCCCTTCCCTTCCCCTTTTTAATATTAAATACAGTTTTATGCTATGGGGCGTGCGCTCTCTCTCTCTTTTTTTGTTTTTATTTATATATATATATATATATATATATATATATATATATATATATATATATCTTAATATAAATGAAGAAAAAACTGCTCAACACCCTTAAAATGAACTGTTCGTGGGTGTGGGTCCAAAGTTGCAGAATTTATTTTTCCTGGTAAGGGGAGCTCTGGTAGCTCACGTGACGTGGTATATGTAAAGAAAATAGAAATACAATAGTATAGCCAGGTAGGCCCTATCTATCGTGTGTCAATAGTCTCACTCACAAACTAGATGAGATTTTGAACGCAAATCAGAGATCCCTCTCTCTCTCTGATGGGAGCCCTTTAGAGATCTTCACACGGGGAACTCTATATGGAAGTAAGTGTTAATTTCATAAAATTCGGGTTACATGGGAGAGAACCGACTTGTTCACCGGGTCATGCTGCCACTCCACTTCCTCATACGTCTCTACCGCTGACGTCTTGTTTCAGGGCGGAAGTGTTCTCAGTGGTTACTGCTGTGCCCTCAGTTGCCAGCTCTCACTCGCGTCTCGATCTCCAGTCCCCTTGGTCACTCTTGCACTTTCGCTCTTGCTTCCCTGAATTTTATCCCAGGACTCCTGGAGGTATTGAATCCTGCTCTCTGCCGCGGGAATTCCAGAACTGAGCACAGTGGTTGGAAGTGCAGAAGGGTGAAACCCGTAGTTGGTGAAGAGTGATTGTTGAGTGGATTCATTTCTTAAATTGTTATGAAAGAGCTCTGCCCTAGGCAGAAGGTCCGTTCAATTGTCCTGAGAATCGGAAATAAAACATCAATTGAACTGCACGCGGGATTGGTTGGTCCGCTCCGTTTGGCCATTGGTTTGCGGTTGATATCCCGAGGAAAAATGAAGGGCGATGCCTAGTTGTTGGCAGAAGGCCCTCCAGAATTTGGATAAGGACTGAGAGCCTCGGTCAGAAATGATAACTTGAGGTGTACCGTGAAGGCGAAAAAAATTCGCTGATAAATACTTAGGGCAGTCTGGAAGCGCTGGGTAGGCCTTTGAGCGAAATACAATGTGCCTGTTTGGAGAAGCGGCCGACCACCACTAAGATAGTATCCATCCCTTTAGATCTAGGCAGCTCCAAAATGAAGTCCATGGAAACGTGAGTCCATGGATGATCCGGAATCAGAAGGGGTTTAAGAAGACCAGATGGTATGTTGCGAGGCATCTTGTTCTAAGCGCAAGTGGCACATGCCGAGACGAAGTTCTTAATATCCTTACGCATACCTGGCCACCAAAATGTCAGCTCCAGATGGTCGATCGTCATCCTAGTACCTGGATGGCCGACAGTTTTTGGATGCATGACCCCATTACCTTCCAGTGAAAAGTAGGTGGCGTGAATAAGCGTCCCTCTGGAACCTTGAGGCCCTCTGGGATAAGAACTTGGATCTTTGTGACGTCGCGTAAGGCGTCGAAGGTGTTGGCTGAAAAAATACAGGCCGGGGGGAGTATGGTCTCCTGGCGATCCTCCGTCTTATCCTCCACTACGAATTGTCCGGAGAGAGTGTCTGCCTTTATATTTTGAGCTGGGGAGGTACGAAATTACTAAGTTGAATCGAGAAAAAAATTAAGACCAACGTGCCTGTCGTGACCCCAAGCGACGTCCACCCTCAATATATAATAGGTTCTTGTGGTCGGTCAGAATTGTGATGGGATTTTCCGTGCCTTCGAGTAAGTGTCTCTACTCCTCTAGCGCCATTTTAATTGCCAGAAGTTCACGATTTCCCATGTCGTCATTTTGTTCCGCGGGGGGAAATTTCTTAGAAAAAAAGGCGCATGGATGAAGTCGGGCTTGAGGGTTCTTTCTCTGGGACAAAACCGCTACAGCTCCATCTGAAGCGTCCACCTCGAGTGTGAAGGGCAGTCCTGTATCTGGGTGCACCAGGATAGGTGGTGAGACGAAGGCTTTCTTCAGCTTTTCAAAGGCATTAGTAGCTTCTAGAGGCAAGAGAGCCGGATCGGCACCTTTTTGGGTTAAGGCCGTGATCGGTGCTACTACTGAGAAGTTTTGAATAAATCTCTGGTAATAGTTAGCGAACCCCAGAAACCTTTGTATGGCTTTGAGCGACATGGGGCAAGGCTAATCTACCACCGCTTTCACCTTGGCAGGATCCATGGCTAGTCCAGTATTGGAAATGATATATCCCAAGAATGAAGTCGTTGTCTGTTAAATTGGCATTTTTCGAATTTGGCGAAGAGATGATTCTCTTGTAATCTTTGGAGGGCCTTCTTAACGTGCCCCGGATGTTCATGTACAGATTTGGAAAAGATCAGGATGTCATCCAGGTAAACCATTACGTATTGACCGAGAAGGTCCCGGAAGATCTCATTGACAGTCTTGAAAGACTGCTGGAGCGTTGCAGAGTCCGAAGGGCATTACCATGTACTCGTAGTGTCCATCCCGAGTGTTAAAGGCTGTCTTCCATTCATCTCATTGCCGAATACGCACCAAGTTGTACACTCCACGGAGGTACAGCTTGGTAAAGATGGTGGCGCCTTGTAGTCTGTCGAATAGCTCAGAGATCAGTGTCAGTGGCTAGCTATTCTTAAGTTATCTTGTTGAGGCCGCGGTAGTCGATGCTGGGCCTGAGTGAACCATCTTTTTTCTTTATGAAGAGAAACCCTGCACCTGCGGGTGACAAGGATTTGTGGATGAAACCCCTCTGAAGGTTTTTCTGGATATACTCAATCATGGCCTTAGTCTCAGAAGGGGATAGAGGATAGGAGCAACCTCTTGGAGGAATGGTGCCTGATAAAAGATCGATGGGACAGTCATAGGAGCGATGAGGCGGCAGTTCATCGGCTTGAACCTTGTCGAAGACGTCCCGAAATTCTTTGTAGGTCTCCGGTAGTTGTCGTTTATACTGTTAAGGTAGAGATACCCCCGCTAGACCTTTGAAGATCAAACACTTACTTTGGCACTGGTGATTCCAGTTAAGAGGTAGGGACTCTGTCAAGTTGATCTGAGAATTGTGTAATTGGAGCCAAGGTAGACCCAGAATGACATCTACTGACGGTGTATGGATGGCGTCCAAATGAATCTTTTCAGAAAGATCCTCGCCGACTTGTAAGGAGATGTGTGGTTTGTAAAGATATGAAAGCAGACTGTAGAGGGCGACCGTCTATGGCTTCTAGCCCTATGGGGAGATCTTAGAATATCAAGGGTATCTTGTTCCTTTCGGCGAACCCCTGGTCAATGAAGTTCCCTCCTTACCCGGAATCCTCAAAGGCCTGTGTAGTGTTCTTGAATGTGTCTCCGAACAGGATGATGGAGACAGGAATCCTGGTTGAGGGTTTGGGAGGAGATGAAAACAAGGTTCCCAGCGTGATCCTCCTGGCTCTCACTGGGCTTTGGCGTTTCCTGTCTTAAGTGGGCAGGTGGTTTCCAAGTGTCCGGTATTACCACAATATAGGCATAGGCCTGTGCGATGTCTGTGCTGTTTCTCACCAGCTGACAAGCAAGTACCTCCCAAATGCATGGGCTCCTCTACTGCTAGAGAAGAAGTATCCAAGGCTCCTGCTGGACGAGTGAGATACACGGTGCCACGAGATCCTCTAATCCAGTGGGGCGTTCTTGGGCAGCCATCTCATCTTTGAGTCTTTCGGACAACCCTTGCCAGAATGTTGCGGTCAAGGCCTCATCGTTCCAGCCGGTTTCGGCGGCTATGGTACGAAATTCGACAGCGTAGCGGGCCACAGAACGGTTACCCTGTGAAATATTTAGGAGAGATGAGGTAGCGGTTACTTTGCGCCCCGGGGTATTGAATACTTTCCGGAACTCCGTGGTGTAGCGGTTAATGACACCAGTAAGGTCCGTCCCCTGTTTCCAGCTGGGAGAAGCCAACGCCAGAGCGTCGTCTTTCAGCAGTGATACGATGTATGCCACCTTGGCGTGTGGAGAAAGAAAGCGAGATGGGAGCCGTTCAAAGTGGATGGAACACTGATTTCAAAATCCCCAACAGCCTAATGGGTCACCTCCATAACGATTGGGGGTAGGTAGTCATGGCTCCGAAGTCGGGGGTGAAGGAATGTGAGCGGGAGCAGCAACTGCTTGAAGAGCAGTGGGTAGAGAGAGTTTTGATCTGGTCACTAACGGTTTGTACTGAGCGTTGGAGCAGTTCCATTCGCTGGTCATTTTTTGCCAAGTATTTTTCCACATGGTTGAACATACCGTCATGCTCGTACAGACGTCGATCTCCTCAGCTGTGTCTATGTTTGTTGGGCTGAGCATACTGTAACGGTGCTCACCACAAACAGGACTTAGACCGCAAGGCTGCGTTAGTAGGTTGCCAGTGTCGTCACGGGGACTAAGCCTGGGGACGGTTCCTGCTGTGTTTCCATACCTGGCATTGTGGCGCCTGTGTGCGGCGACCACGTTGCCCGCAGTGCTGTCTCAAGCGGTTGCGTCATGGGAGCGAGGTACCGAAATCTCCCGATCAGAGATCCGCTTGTTAGTAGCGCTGCATGTGCGAGCAGACGGAAGTCCGCGCGCCTCTGTCATGGCAACGCGTCCGGGGGTCTGGCCTAGCCCCGATCCTGACAGTCTGTAAGAGGGGGAGAGACTGTGTGTGTGTGTGTTTTAGTATGTGTCATGAGAGATGGGGCAAGGGGGAGGGGCAAAATGGGGGGGGGGAGAGTTCTAGAGTTGGGGTTCAACAGAATTTCATAATTTAATTCTGGGGTTCCTTAACCAATAAAACTGTCTAACGATTTTTGCTTGGATTTTCTTGCACTGATAAATACTCATGGACCCTAGTGCTAGACATACGTGAGTCACCGGGGGTCTCTCTTTCTCTCTACACATCAAACTGGCAAAAAGGTGAACTCCACAAGAGTTTGAACTTTCACAAAAACATTTGAAAACATGCTAAAAATTAATCTGTATATATTTGAGGAACAGTTTGCAAATCAAACTGCCAGACATTTGCACATCTGTGTTTGTAACATTGGCAGAAGGTTAGAATGCAAACCAAAAATTATTTTGCCTTTTTTGTTAAGGTAAAAGTACTACGGTAAGTAAAATACAATGTGTAAAAAAAAAATATATATATATATATATATATACACGTATTTTTATATATATATATATGTGTATTTTTTTTTTACACATTGTATTTTATATATATATATAAACGAAAAAAGAGAGCGCCCGATCCTAGTGCAATATGTAAAATAATATCATTTAATATACAATAAAGAGTCCAACAATTTAAACCTCACAAACATGAATAAAAGAGCATTTTATGAGTAATACTCATGCACCAAACACAGGAACTCTGCTGCTCTGCTCACACGCCTCTCCACTGCACACGATCAGGACACAATCAAAACCCCTCTGAGCCACCGTCCAGCAAGAACTCAGGTATCGTGTCACTTCTCCTAGTGTCGCCCGGAACCAATCCGCATGTGCAATGGGTGCCAGACCGGGTAAACCAAAACAGGAACCGTGAGGAGTAAGCTGTAAGCATCAATGTCTTTGAGTCCCAAATGGAGAGGTGTGGTGTTTGCTTGCTCTCACTAGCAATTCACCCTACTAGTTTTTTCACATCAAGTGATTTCATCACATATATATATATATATGTAGAGGTATCACTGTATATTATGTGGGCTCTCCATTCATTTTTATTCACACTGATACACATACACACTCTTTCTTCACTTGCTTTCAGTAACCATTTAACACCTCTAGCCATAAAACACATCCACACCGGGGGAAGGAACAGCACAGATAACATTCCAAGAGACACTGTTTTTAAGTATACATTTTGCTTCATTCATTGTAACATCGCCGGAAGAAGAGATCAGTGTATCTCGAAAGCTCGCACAAATAAAAGCATTTCGTTAGCCACAGAACGGTATCATCTATTTATTTTTTTATTTTATATATATATATATATATATATATATATATATATATATATATATATATATATATATATATATACAGTGTTCGACAAACCTATACATTTGCTCGCCCCGGGCGAGTGGATTTAACCCCCGGGCGAGTAAATATTGGCCCAAGCAGCACACGTTTGGTACTAGGTGGCGAGTAGATTTTTTTGTGTGGCGAGTAGATTTTTTGGTGAATTGTCAACCACTGTATATATGTATGTATATATATATATATATATATATATATATATATATATATATATATATATATATATACGCACACGCACACATACACATACACACACACACACATACACACACACACATACACACACACACACACACATACACACACACACATACACACACACATACACACACACATACACACACACATACACACACACACACATGTAGCCAGGTCACCTGATGGCTACTATTCTGCCCTTGAGTTGGCAGTAAACCCTGGTAAATTAGGTTGCCAGTAGTTGATATGGGGTTTTCCCCCTCCGAGGAGCTGCATTTGAATGACAGCGGGAGGCAGTGACATCAGGCCTGGACATGACCAATCATGAGCCAGACCTGGTGCCCTCCTCCTGGCAGTACTTAAAGGCAGGACCGCCCTAAATTCGTGTGTTGCCCTTCCCCACTGAGGAAGGCAGGTCGCAGAGTGGAAAAGCTGAGATTGGGCCTTCTCCAGTCCTCTTCCCTCCGAGTGAGTGTGGTCCATACTTCTGCCTCTGCTAGGGAGGCGGGGAAGAGCTAGGACGGCTGCGGGTGCCCTTGGCCTGTAGTGACGGTCTACACGACTTGGATTACGCACTCTGGACCGGACTGCGCTGTTGCAGGTCGGTGCCTAAACATCCCCACCTCAGCCCCGCGGTCTTAGTCCTGTCATGGTGAGCGCAGCGTGACAGTTCCCCTCCTCTAATCTCTACCAGTCGGAGGGGACACGCTGATGACCAATGCCTCAATGCAACAACTTTGGAGAATAAGGGAGGTACCGGATGCAGCGGACCGCACCCTCAGCCTGGCGAGCGAAAGGAGTGGGTGTGCAATTTCTCGTGTGTACAGAAAAGACTGGATGTCTGGTGATATGGACTTCGACCACTAAAGACTACCAGGAGGACTCTTGGTGGTAACCGTGGAAGGGAAGAGGTACCTTCGATTCCTCTGTCCCAAATGCGACTTCACAGGTAGCGAACTAGTCTGGGAAGCCCAGTGTGCCTGCTGCGAAGCACGTTTCCTGAAGCCCACGCTGCTGCAGCCTACGGATTTCGCGGAGAAAGATTCGACCGACCCCAACACCTGGGTGGTCGACCCTGCTGCTACCAAGCAAAAATCTACCTCAATTATGGAGGCTCAAGGGGATTCAAGCATCCCGATGACTATCGAGCATGCTGAGACAGTACCAGAACTGGTCCCCGCAGAGAAACCAGAGTCTGTCGGTGAACTGGAAACCACCCACAAGAAGTCGGTTAAGGTGACTGCCTTGGGTGATGAGGCACCGCTGTTCACAGAGGCGCAAGAGCCCGTAGATGCCTTGCCTATTGCCACTGTGAACTCGGAAATGATCCGGTGTCTTTCTCCTGCGGATGTGTCCCTACCCTTTTCCTGCATCAGTAGCCGTCGATCTTTGGTTGTGTTCCGGCCGGTGTCGATTATGCCGACCGAGGCTGAAGACGGACCGAATGGTGCCAACAACTGCATGACAGCGGAGCCCGTTACTGATGACTACGACCGTGAGACCTGAGAGCGGAGGAGCCTACCTTTCATGGTGGTGTACAGAGGCCGATTCAAGGATTCTCCGGTACAGATGGAGGTACCTTCCGGTGCCGACGTCCATACGGCGAAAGCTGACAAAGGCCAAGACGGCACCCCTATGCAACTGCCGGATGTCAACACCCTTCTGGTGCAGCATCTGGACGTGCTCAGGACCCCAATCGACTTGCCGGCGGGATTCCGAACTGCGAGCAACTGCTGGGGTGGATGAGAAGCCTTCGATCCCCGATCCGGTGAGTACCGCTCGAACGGACTTCGTTCATTCGGTCTATGTACGAACGCAGGGCTAGTCTAAAAAGGCCCAAAAGGACATCCGGGCACACCGGGGGTCGGATGTCCCAACCTCTGCGTTTCTGGCCCGGTATCAGAAATATATAATGGCCCATAGGCCTATGTCCAAACCGCCCTGGGACACTGATTGGTATGAGGGGAAAATTGGGATTCAGATAATCCCCCGGAGAATTGGGATTCTGAGGGTTCCGATGAAAATTGGTATAATGAAGGGGAAGGGAATGGTAGTCCCAGGATGTTCTCCTGTGGGTTATCTGGGTATGGTTCCCTGGAACCAAGTATGTCCATGCCAAAAGTATTGCCTGGTTGTGGGTGTCCAGTATGTTAAAGTCTTCCCAGTATTGTACAGGTTAAGAATTATAATTAGTGTTAAAATCTGTGAATTATGGTCATGCCTTGGAGGGGCTCACAGGCTTTCAATGCTTTGGCCAAAGTGTTAAACTAAATTACCCTTTTATTAAAGAGATATATAGGTATTTCACTGTGTATTTTTGCCTTTGGATGTAGCACTGGGCTCTGTTTGTGTTTGTTTGTAGTATATATTGCCATGCCCAGTAGCATTCCTTTTTGACATTAATATACAGGCAGTCCTCGGTTATCCGACACAATGCGTTACTCAAAATGGCGTTGGATAGCGAAACGTTGTAAAGCGAAACACGCTTTCCCATAGGAACACTGTTTAAATGAAAGTTTCCGTTCCTGAAGGCATTTTTAATGCTAAAATACACAAAATATTTTACGCAGACAAGATATGCAGCACACACATAAATTATATAGTGCATATACTGTATTATATATATTTATATATATATATATATATATATATATATATAGTATAACATAATATATAATATAAAAATATAATGATATATATAGTATAATATATATATATATATATATATATATATATATATATATATATATATATATATATATATATATATATATATATATATATTATATACACATAAACAACTTTGCAAAGAGTCGTAAGTGCGTTGGATAAGCCGTTTTGGCGTTATAAAACTGAACATAGGTATGCATTGCATAGCGTTGGATAAGCCATTCGTTGTAAAACGAGGACTGCTTGTACATACATATATATATATATATATATATATATATATATATATATATATATATATTGTGGTAACTTTTGGGGCTTATATGAGCTTACTGGGTATCTGTGTGTTTGTTTACTTTGTCCAGCTGGTCACAGCTGATTTTGGAGGTTGGCCCCTCCCTCCCAGGTTTAAAGCTCATCCCATCCCACTTTCTATATGCACAGGTCTTTGCATGCAGCTGATTGCAACAGATCTAATACAGAGTATTCTTCCTGGTATTGTCCAGGTAAATAAGAATTTCAATCAGATTTAGAACCATGCAGCTGATTATGACAGATCAATTATGATCATTCTTCCTAGTATTGTACTGGTTATTAAGAATTGTAATCGGTGTTAGGACCTGTGAATTGGGGTCATGCCTTGGAGGGGCTCACAGGCTTACAATGCTTTGGCCAAAGTGTTAAACTAAATTACGCTTTTATTCAAGAAATATATAGTTATTTCACTGTGTGTTTTTGCCATTGGATGTAGCACTGTGCTCTGTTTGTGTTTGTTTGTAGTGCCCAGTATGTTACCAGGAATATCGCTATGCTCGTGCTTTAGATCCAGTGGATCATGCTGTGCGCAGACCAACCCAAGAGTATATTTTTCAGTGACAGTGCCCAATAGTATGGGGTCTAGTCAGCAAGAAAGACCCTAATCTCTATCATTGATACGGTTCTCCATGTTAGGAGGGACCTGGGGTTCTGTCTAGACAGCTTGTTTCCTTTCAAATAAAAATGTAATGTACTAGTGTTCACAGAAAATGTAATCATGTATATCGAATGTGATAATCAGTTATGTGAAATGTTCAGGTTACATTCGAAGATCGTAACCAATAATTTAGGACCCAAGCGGAGTCGTTGGGATTCCATCAGAAGGAGAGTGTAGCCAGGTAGCCTGATGGCTACTTTTCTGCCCTTGGGTTGGCAGTAAACCCTGGTAAATCAGGTTGCCAGTAGTTGATATGGGGTTTTCCCCCTCCGAGGAGCTGCATTAGAGTGACAGCAGGAGGCGGTGACATCAGGCCTGGGCATGACCAATCATGAGCCAGACCTGGTGCTTTTTTCCTGACAGTACTTAAAGCTGCAGTTCAGGCAATATCCTGCATGTGTGTTTTTTTTAATAAATCAGTTCTGTAGTAAGAAAAAATACTTTTAGCATTTTCTGTTTTTAAAAAAACAACTTTGAAAGACCAATTTTCTTGTATTCTATTTTAACAGCCATTTGCTAAGGCACAGCCCCTTCATGTCCTGGCACACGCCCTGGCACACGCCTTTGTCAGCCCTGCCCTCCCTCTAGCACATGTCAGTGCAGGAGTGCTCATGAATATTCATGAGCTTCCACTGACTGACAGAAGCAAATAGAAACATATGCCAGCTCTACTTATGTCACCAAATTTCGCCTATCAATACATGGAGAACGAATTGACCTGCAGCTATACAGTTCTTTAAGTAATTAGAGATTGCACACATGAAACTATTGAAGTAAAAAAATGAATTAATTAAAAAAAAAAAAAGACTGAACTGCAGCTTTAAAGGCAGGACCGCCCTAAATTCGTGTGTTGTCCTTCCCCACTGAGGAAGGCAGGTCGCACAGTGGAAAAGCTGAGATTGGGCCTTCTCCAGTCCTCTTCCCTCCAGGGGAGAGTGAGTGTGGACCATACCTCTGCCTCTGCTAGGGAGGTGAGGAAGAGCAAGGACGGCTTCGGTTGCCCTTAGCCTGTAGTGACGGTCCAGGGACCATTCTTGAGTGAATAGCTGAGAGTACTGCATTGGGCGGAACCCTGCCTTGTTATTGTGCTGACAAGAAGAGTAATAAACCCGTTCCTGTTCCTATACCTCCTGTCTGGTGTGTGATCTTACTGGCGGGGGGTTGGGGGGGAGGGTAGGTAATAAGTTCTACCGTGGGAGATCACCTTCAGTTCCTGCAGCCTACGGCAGATGGAGACGCTGCACTGCTAAAGAGATATGTGGGGTATGAACCCCAGAAGCCTAGTCCTGTGTCCCCACTACCACCGGCAGACGACTCGGCCCTCCTGTCACCAGCAGATAACATGCACCACATGACTCGTAATGGCCAAATCTCCCACCGGGTGTGGGGAAACACTGTTACACTTGTAACAGGTTTTCTCCCACCCTCTGGGAGATTACACTATTACAGGGTGTCACGTGTTGGTTAGCTGCTGGCTCACAGAAGCTCTGAAGTTCCGCCGATGGTATTGGAGAAGACAGGACAGGCTTTTGGGGTGCTAGCTGTTTTTTTCACACGGGTGGGTCACCTCCATCTCTTGCAGGTTCTAGGAGTGCTAGATGCAATCCCTGCAGGAGAACTCACTTCTGCTACTCCCCCTGATTGTTTGCAGACTCAGGCAGGAGTATATTATAAAACAGGAACGGCTTTATTGTATAACTGCACACAATACAGTCTTGAACTGATTCCCTGGTCTCTTCCCTCCTCCGGATGGTCCCTGGAATCAATGTCCAGGCAAGGGCCCGAGAGTCTCTCCTAGTTCTTCCCCTACTCCCTGGTGGAGTAGGAGATATAGTCCCCACTCCCCTAAGGGAGGGAATGGAAGTCGGTCAGAGCCCTGTACACACGCTTCCTGGGACATTCTCTGTCATGGGAGATAACACTGACTACATTTGGTGATGCAGCCCCTTCAGTACCCCGGGGGTGGGTCCAAGGTCCTAACCCATGATTGGGCAGAACATAGGCCTTAGCCTTCCCCTCCTGTTACTCAAGGGAGCTGCTTACTGAAGGGGAAACCCCAGATTTGTCTAGCACTGCCTACACTGGCTTGTGTTAGGCAGGGCAGATTAGTAGCCAAAAAGAATACCTGGCTATATACTACTATTTATTGTATACTACTATTTATATTTTTTAATATAGTGCTAAATATGTACGCTGGTGGTAGAATTTTGCAGGTATAATGAGTCCCTAACCTGTAGAGCTTGCAATCTAATTGTTGGTTTTTGTTGTAACAAAGGAAGATAAAGCTACTTACCCAAGATCATTGGGATACAAACTAGGTTAACATGCTTCAAAGACATAAGGCCATATTTACTAAGCAGTGCTACTGTAGAAGACACCTTCCACTGCTGGAAGAAACTTCATAGCCCATTCACTTGAATCAACTATAAGGTGTATTCTGATGCCGGAAGATGTCTTATGGAGCACCACCGCATAACATATATGGCCCATGGTCCATACACTAAGATACTCCTCAAATAAAAATCAAATCAAAGTTCTTCTGATATAGAGGTGACAGTTCGTGTAGCCCTGCATGTTGCATTTTTCAGGAATAGCCACTGCCCTGGTGAGCTTACAATTTCATTTTTGTTGAGGTGATAAACTCATTTGCCCAAGGTCACACACAGCTGACATTATAGCCATCATTACCTAAGCACTTATAAAGGGTATCACTGATCAATATCACGTTAAACTGCCATGCAAGTCAATGATAAGATAGGAATTTCCACATTGGATTCATTGGGTTCGCCTTCGTTAAGATCACTGATGTAACTCCTCCTCCAATGCTCCATTTGTTGTTCATATAATAATTTTCCAACTTGTCATCTCACCTTTTTATTTAGTGGAACAGACCCAAGGCTCATTAAAGCTGCCGGTGAGTAGGTTTGCTGGCCATACCTTTCTTTGACCTAGGCTTTGCTGTAAAAGCTATGGGAATCTGCAGGCATAAACTTATGGGGATCCACATTAAGAAGCAAAAAGTGACACACTATCGGTACTCATTTGTATGTCATTACCCAGAACCACCCACTCTCTCTCCTCACTGGGTGCCCCTTTCATCCGACATGTTGTACATGCACAACCACCAATCAGTACACCCTGAAATTGTAGTACAGTGTATAACCTTTTATACAGCATAGTCTCCTACCTGAAGCTGTTACAGTATCAGTAACAATTACAGAATATCCTGACTCTCACGCACAACAAGTTCCAAAACAAATGGCACAACAAGTGGCAAAACAAATTCTCTTTTGAAACTATGAAAATATGTGATGAGCTGTGTCTTCAGCCTGCTAGAATCTATCTTTGTCAGAATTTTGGTCTTAGGCCACGGACATGGTTAAAAATACGCCGCTGAGGCAGCACACTTACCCCCTGTATCTGTTAGGCCCGGGCCATAGAGGGGTGAGGAGATCCGAGCCGCGCTGAGGCTCGCCTGCTGAAATCTGCGCGATTTCATGCCCATGCAGGCGAGCCAGCGGGCGCGATCAGAGGTTGGGGGAGACTGAGGGAGGCGGGGCAGTGACGTCGCTGGGCCAACCGCCCGCGACGCACTGATGTTGACGTCACGGCGCCGACGTCACGGCGCCGTGACGTTGACACTGCTGTGCTGTGATTGGAAGTTTTCAGCCGACAGCGCGCTGAAAAACAGCTTGGCGCTCGGCTGAAAACTCCAACTTGTCAGCACGCCTGCGGACGCTCGTGTGAGCC
The DNA here is from genome assembly GCF_040206685.1 of Ascaphus truei. NCBI lineage: Eukaryota > Metazoa > Chordata > Amphibia > Anura > Ascaphidae > Ascaphus > Ascaphus truei. The sequence continues at coordinate 282,857 of NW_027456607.1, read as the reverse complement.
CCTCTCAAGGCATCCTCATTGAGGATGCAGGGGCTCAGCGCGGAGCGTCCGCACGGCTCAGCACGGCCTGTCCTTCTATGGACTCAGCCTTATGATTGCGACTTTAGGAGGCGCTTCCGCAGGCGTGTGGAGGCGTACTGACTTGCAGGAGACAGCAACATTTAAGTTTCAGCGCAGAGGGGAGCGGAGGAACGGTCACGTGACCGCGAAGCAGCCAATGACACTGCGGTATTGTACGCCGTGACGCTGACGTCGGCCGCGCTAGCCCCACCTCCCGCTCCGCCTCCAAAGCTCGCTGTCTCGCCTGCCAGGACACCAAAAAGCTCCTGCTTCAGCAGGTGGGGCTGTGCGTCAGCGCGGAGGAGCATGGCGGGAGGCACCATGTCTGTGGCCTTACGCTATTCTGAAACACTTTAAAGCTGATCCCAGGAATTTGCAGGGTAAATATTTGATTGCAAAGGCTTTTCAGTTTTGCAGCCAGGAGACTTTAGATAAGTTTGAGATTGATTTTAGATTCTAGACATTGGTGTATTTTGTTGATTTCCTGGAGAGTTAAAGCCAGCAACGAAGAACCAAACTATCCAATCAAACAAGCAAATTGAAAACCCATCCTCGGCAGAACAGTCTCATAGGGAACAGATTCACATTACCTCTGCTTTTTGCAACTTCGTTTCCTTTGACCTCATTGTAAAGGTTTGTTCAAGATAGAAAGGGGAGTAGTAAGTAAATTAAATCTAAATCAGATTTGGCAATAGTAATACTTTTGACTGGGATTAGTCTTAATTATAATCTGAGAAACATGTCCAGACATGGTTATGTATAAAGTATAGACATTTCATGAGATCCGTGATACATGTGGGCATTTCCACTAAATGCATTAGTCCTGTTATGGGACCAAGTTGACATTAGGGAGTGGTAGGGTGACCTGAATATAGTCATATATAATATTGTGTAATTATCTATGTAGTCTGTCTGTTTAATGTCACATTTACTTTAATAGTATGGTGCTATAAAATGTGTTTACAAGGTATTAGTAATAATTCCAAACAGGTGAAAAGAAAAACCCCTAAGAACATTACTCTAAATATCATGCCTGGTAACGTTTTTCTCCTATTATATAACTGCAGTTGGCTTGTAATCTCTTCAGAATGGGAATTTATTTCCTGCAATAATTGCTTTTTTATGTCTGGTGCAATCATTGCTTTATTGTATAATAATGCCCTGTATTCTAAAATAAGTAGAATGGATTTCATATAGAACAAGCAATGTATGCAGCATTTAAAAAAGTTGACATTAAAATGCATAGAAATATAATACAATAAGTGCATCAAATATTAAAGAACATCATAGGGAAAATAATCATTGTCAGGCAGAGTATAAGGTCTAAATGGCATGCTGGAAGACTGACAGAGAGGAGGGGGAAAAGTGCAGTGAATGGCAGTATGTGATCACAATGGTGTCTCTGAGTGTGAGGAGCACTGGCTATTTTTATTCAAAAGTTATGTTTTCAGATTTGACTTGATATTATTTGGGGCATACTGAGGGTGAGGGCGGGCCAAAGGTAGAGGTAGCGAGGGAAAAATATGTGGGCTGGAAAGGACACGTATTTGGGCAGGACACAGGAGATTGAGCAGAGGTATAGTCAGGGTCGCCATTAGAAATTGTTGGGCCCAGGAGCAGGGTTGCCACCTTCGACTGACGGTCAACATGGAGAATTTTTTTTATTTAAAATTCACTGCGTTGCCATGACAACGGGATGCTATGTAACGCCACGCGGCGTCAAGTTGCCATGACAACGTGGCACCGCATGACGTCGTGACATCGTGGCGTCTCATTGTCATGATAACGAGCATCATGTCATGCTGTTACTTCACGTGACGTTCCCGTTGGCATGGCAACGCAGCGCCATTTGACGCCGCGCAGCCATATTGACAGTTGCAGGGGGAGATGGCGGGAGACTGCTGTTGCGGGCACTATTGCTGCGTTAATGGTATATGTAATTGTATATTACCTTACGCCATTTCTATTATTTATAACTAACGCTGATGACAATTGTTGCAGACAGTCGTCGCTGATCAATATTAATTTATTACAATGAGTTACTGTATCTCAGTTTACTTTACTTGAGTTAATTTAACAAAGACAAGGTTACCTCATTGCTATCAAAAAAGAGGGACTGAAGCAGCTTTACTGAAAAGAGAGAGAGGGTGGAGAAGAGAGAGAGAGGGGGGGGGAGAAGAGAGAGAGAGGGGGGGGGAGATAAAAATACGTATGTATGTTAAAATACATGGGGGTAGTGTGTGTTCCCTAGCAGGGTTTCTGGGAAGGTTACTGTGTTGCTTATATGTGTCAATCGATGTTGTCTAATAAAAACTACAACTCCCAGGATCCCCTACGTGCGAGCATGCGCAGTAGAGCATAGGGCTGTGACCCGGATGTAGTAGGCAGCGAAGGGAGGAAATGAGTTCTGCACACAGATAGTCCTTTGAGAAATGCAAAGGGTATGTGAGTGATGTATGATTTAGCAATGAGAAGTCATTATGCCTGCCCTGTCTGTAACAACCCGCCCACCCGGAAATTTCAGGGACAAACCCGTAGCCCGGAGAAGGGGATGCCAAACCCGAAGTCTCCAAGTGAAACCTGGAGAGGTGGCAACCCTGCCCAGGAAAAATATAAGAAGCAGTAAATGGGGGGGAGGGGGGGTAGTAAAAAAAAATAGGGATATGCATAGGGGAAATAATGAGCATGGCAGGATGGAGCGTATGGAGGGAAGGGATAAATGGAGGTATGGCCATGGGAGGGACGTGGGAGATAATAAAAGGATATGGGAGGGGGGGGGAGCTGAAGAGCTAAACAGTGGTATCGATGCAGTGGGAGGGGTAAAGGGAGGTATGGGGGGAGGGGGTTAAAGGAGGTAATGGTCCAGGGGGGATATAGGGAGGTAATGGTTCAGGGAGTGGGAGGGTATTGGGAAGTAATGGACTAGATTGTATAAGGAGGTAATGATCTGGGGGGCGGGGTATAGGAAGGTAATGGGTCTGGGGGTTGGTATAAGGGAGGTAATGGGTCTGGGGGGCAGGGAGCAAAGTACACAAAGGAACCACTTCGGCTTACCTGTGGCCCGCAGATGGACCCACTGGAGCCACGTGGAGGGAAGACACAGCCCGAATGGGTAGCAGATGGTGAAAGGGGGACGAGGGCCCACTGGAGGCTTGCAGAAGGGGGGGCCAAGGCCTAAAGATGCGGTGGCCAGAGGAGTGGACGGTTGGGCAACAAACGTTATGGGCCCCTTGACTGTACATGCCTGGATTAATACTAGAGAACAAAGACACCCTATGGACAGCACTCGTTGTGTGTGGTAATGTAATGGTGATAGACTTAAAATTAAAATGCTTTAATTATACTCGTTAAAATAAGTGTCAAAATCGTTGAAATCAATGGACAACTGACAGTGGTAACACAACACATAAAACAGACAAAAATACACAATACTAAAACTGAGATCTAGGGGGAGAGGTGAAGATCCAAACTATCTGCTAATTAGTAGAGAGAAGCTATCATGATCTAAATAGTTAACCCCCTAGTTCAGCAATGACGAGGTTAAAAAGCCTATAAAATAGATACAGGTGACGGTGGACTGACCATGCTCATGTATATACTGAAATGCTATGTAGAGTATATAACAGTTGAGTGAGAGCTCACTAATAATAGAATCGTATTGCCGCAAGAGGCAACAATGTTCTAATAACTCTGGTCGTGAAGGACCCCTAAGTAGAGGGTTAAACAAGCCTAATAATAGACAGGTAGAGATAGTGGTCAAAATCTTCGTGAGTAGTGTGCACAGGAGCTCACAAAGTGTGATACTTAGCTCTGGGGCACGGATCTAGTCCGTATCCAGTTATAGCCCCCTAATTCAAATGTGCCACTATAGCAGGCTTGATCACTGACATCAGAGAAATAGTGAGCAAACACACACAGATGGCCGAGGGGAGGAAGGGATAAATTCAATGCAGCAAATGTAAACAGCAGTTACGCAAGAATACTCAGGGTAAAGTGATGGTGTATACACCGTACCCCTATCAAATATATCGAGCCCTCTTCAAAGCTCACGAAACAAAGTAACGCTGAAATTAGTTAGATGCTGTGAATCCAGCATGCAAAAGCATCATAACATATACAGTATAGCAATTCGAAGCCAACATAGTATCCCTTCGCGCATACACCGGCACTTAGCAGTGCCTCTCACCCTCTGCCCGGCATGTGAGCGTCATGACGTGATGACGTCAGTCCTGTAGCCGCCTCCCACCTGACGCACGTTTCGCTGGGGCGTTTTCTCTCACATGCGTTACTTTGTTTCGTGAGCTTTGACGAGGGCTCGATATATTTGATAGGGGTACGGTGTATACACCATCACTTTACCCTGAGTATTCTTGCGTAACTGCTGTTTACATTTGCTGCATTGAATTTATCCCTTCCTCCCCTCGGCCATCTGTGTGTGTTTACTCACTATTTCTCTGATGTCGGTGATCAAGCCTGCTATATTGGCACATTTGAATTAGGGGGCCATAACTGGATACGGACTAGATCCGTGCCCCAGAGCTGAGTATTACACTTTGTAAGCTCCTGTGCACACTACTCACGAAGATCTTGACCACTATCTCTACCTGTCTATTATTAGACTTGTTTAACCCTCTACTTAGGGGTCCTTCACGACCAGAGTTATTAGAACATTGTTGCCTCTTGTGGCTATACGATTCTATTATTAGTGAGCTCTCACTCAACTGTTATATACTCTACATAGCATTTCAGTATATACATGAGCATGGTCAGTCCACCGTCACCTGTATCTATTTTACAGGCTTTTTAACCTTGTCATTGCTGAACTAGGGGGTTAACGATTTAGTTCATGATAGCTTCTCTCTACTAATTAGCAGATAGTTTGGATCTTCACCTCTCCCCCTAGATCTCAGTTTTAGTATTGTGTATTTTTGTCTGTTTTATGTGTTGTGTTACCACTGTCAGTAGTCCATTGATTTCAACGATTTTGACACTTATTTTAACGAGTATAATGAAAGAATTTTAATTTTAAGTCTATCACCATTACATTACCACACACAACGAGTGCTGTCCATAGGGTGTCTTTGTTCTCTAGTATTAATTCTGTTCTCTCCCCTTATTGCACCGTTATTGTCTTTACTTTACCACATACTACAGGCTGATGCGAGGGTCTCCATCCCTTTCCCCCTTCCCCCATTGTTGTATCTGTACATGCCTGGGACAGCAGTCCCGTCTGTCCCCTCCTCCACCCAGTCAGCAGTCTTGGGTATAGTAAGAAATCAAACTGGCTTTTCTATGCCGGGTCCACCAAGCGCAACAAATGTGCCTGCCCTCCGAGGGTTTTGTTTGTCATAAAAATATATTTTGATTTCAGATTAAAAAAATAAATTTTTCTAACCAGCGCCTTTGAATGTAGCATGACTCTCTGGAAGAGGAGATATTAATCATTTTTTGCATGCAGTATTTATAAAGCTGTCAGTCTCCAGTACATCATTGTAGTTCACTCTAGTAGTCAAGGCGTTGAATATTGTAGGCACCACATCCACATATTATTGGTATTGATTTTTTTGGCAAAAATCTTGAATAACAGAGAAACTAGGAATAGAAGTCAGACTAATTGTAGGATTATGAGACATCAAAAGGATAAGATGCCTTTAAGGCAGTAAAGAGAGCGAGAACTCACACGAGCTTCAAAAACAATTAATGAATGCTCCTATGTCACAATGTGTTAAACCTGTAATGTAGCCGTACTGTGCAAGGGTGATAAATGAAAGCTGGAAACACCCCAGAGTTATTAGCATCCCATACAAATGTAATGAGAATGGAAAGTTTTTCGGATGATCACTGTTCACATAATGATACTTAGAAATTCAAGACAAAATTGTAGTGTGTTTAGTTAAAGGAGTAAGATCTCCTAGGACAAAATTATTGCCAGTAACATGTTTAAGGAGTCTCATCTGGATGATGGCACCTCTAAGTATTTTTTCATAATTATTTAGGGGTTTTATTTCCAATGGCTTTTGTCTGGTGTCGTGTGTTCAACAAGGATCCCTCTCTTTCTCTTCACCTATATTGGTTTTCTGATAAGAATAGTGCTAGATATGGGTAAAGGAAACGCATGATTGACAAACATTTCTCTATTGGGAGGCCCTTAAACAATTCAACTTGTAATTAATTTCCCCGAAAAATAAAAGCAGCCACATATTTGACTTTAGCACGGTTAGATTTGTTTAGGAAACCAATAGGAGTAATACTTCATTACAAAGGGTTGTTTTCTGGCAAGCTAGGTGTGATTACACCTTTTAAGTGAAGGCTGGGGAAAAAAGTTGCCCTAACGACTCGGATGACCATTAGCTAACACCCACTTATCCTAAGGACCTCTATCCACAGCTACAAGAGTAACTCCAATGTACCTCTTTATCTGGAACTTGGATTACCTTTAGGAAAAATAACGTTACATGAAACCCTGTTGAGGTGTTTTTTGTGTGGTTTTTTTCTGCCTTGTTCATTGTCATTAGGATCAGCACATGGTACTTTACACTTACAATAATACTATAATGTGTAGCCAGGTCCCCCTCTTACCTCTGCTGCGTAAGGGGGACGGCTACAAGGACGCCTCGGGCGAGATTGCGGCGTGCAGGGAGGTTGCTGAGGAGAGCCGACACTGTAGGGAGTGCTCCGGAGGCTCTGCGATGGCTGCCATTTTGGCTGCTTGCACATGCGCACAGAAGACTCGTTGGGGACATCTTAGTACACCCTGCACATCCGCAGGAGATAGGAGAGCGGCGGCCATGACTCCAACTGGCTCCGCAAGGGACTACAAGTCTCATGAGCCTTAGGAACAGTGCAGGGAGCGGAGTGGATACATTTGGCGCGCTCAGGGGACCACGCCAGTCTTGGAAGAGAGTTGAATCAGGCAGTTAGTTTCTCAGAGCCAGTGGCTCTGAACTAGGCCTAGTGTATCCCCCCCTTAGGCCCAAGGTAGGCCCTGAGACCCCCAGCAGATTGTGGTTGCTTCAGAGAAGGCCTCTTTGATAGGGAAAAGCGCCCTGTGCGTGAAACGCGTCAGAGTACCTGCCAGGACCAACATTATGTACTTTTTTTTAGTAAATAAACTTTATTTGTATCCTGCCTGCCAGTTCCTTTGAATCAGCTGTGCTCCAGCTACTATCCTTCTGGATATCTTCTCTCTTTGATAGGGACGCTTCCCCATTTACTGATTAGTGTCAGGGACACAGAGGAAGACACTGCGCTGTGATTGCGGCCTATGGTCTAGGTCCAGACCACCACTAAGTACAGAGACTCTCAAAGGTGATATTATCAACGCCGGAATTCACGCCACGCAGAGGTGGATCAAGCGGATCCCTGCTGGTAAGTCGGCCGCACCGGGTCTGGAGTACCCGACAGGTACCTCAACTAAGTGCACCAACACTACAATGGATAGCACTGTCTCTAACACTCTGGTTGGGCCTTGACATTGGGAAAAAGGGACATCAGGGTATTGGTGCCTGGCACTCAATGTACTTTGGGGACACTCAGTGGTGGAGTCCAGTTGGGCTTATATTACTGCTTTCAGTAAAGGTTGTTCGTATATACTAGTGTGTATTATTGGTATTATTCCTGTAAGGGGCATATCCCACCCAGTTGGGATCTCGTGGAGGTGCTGTCACCAGACAAATCAGGTGCACCCAAGGCTCCCATCGGCAGAGGTTCAGGCCTCCTGTGAGCCACAGGTAATGCACCACACAAACCCACACATGTAACTGCTATATCTCCCATAGAGTGAGGGAAAGTGTGCTACATGTGGAGGCGCTACTGAGAGATTCAGACCTGGGGTACCCTACGTAACAGTTAAATTGGTAAACCAATTAGACAACTATGTTTACGCCCTGGCAGCAGCAGGTTAATGACTGGGCTTTAGAGCTCTGAGAACCTCTGTGACAAGTTGTCGCAGTGGGACGAGTCCCCACCCTCGCTTCAATATTCGTTTTCTGCGACCACGTGTGAAGATCTCCTGGTCTGAGCGATGCCCGGCTCATCAGTAGAAAATATGACCCTGCTTGCCAAGGGAGTGTCGTAGTACTGGCTACCGGGCAAGAAATATGTCCAGAAGATGCCCCTCAGGTTATATACCTGCCAGAGACTCTGCTCGAAGGGTTCTCGCTCATATACCCTGGTCTAGCATCCCCCAGAACTACCTCCCCTCCTGGACCCTCCACAGGGGCTTCCCAGCCGATTTAAGGCCTCCACCACCTCCTATATCCCTGTGGAGTGGAGGACCATAAATATGGCGACAAGCAGTCCTACAAGGCCAGACCTACCCCTACCACGGGTAACCTTCATACCAAGTGCCAGGCGAGTGGCCATCAGTTGGGCCCGGACTCCACCCCTATCACCTACCCCTAGCAGACAGACGAGAAGTCTTGCGCAGGCCCCGAGTCTCAGGCCTGAAAATGATAGTCGCCTATCAAGAGGTGGCCCCGCCTTGGGGGTGACTACCTCAACTAGTCGAGGCCTTGACAATGTCCTCATAGGTGCAGAATTATAGGAAGCTCAAGGCCTTCTCCGTGATATTGCCCACCCCTTTGGGGGAAGAAGGGCTTGAGATCTGGAAAGAGCATGCTCTCTAGGTGATTGACGAATGGACCTGCTCCGAGGCCATCAAGAGATAGCGGCTGGTCGAGTGCTTTAGGCCCCCGGCCTCTCAACTGATGCGAATGCACCGTGAAACAGAGGGAGAAGTTACCGATCGTGAGTTGGTGGAGCTGCTAACTCAATCGTATATGGGTGAAAATGATAAAGATGAGCTCCTGGCTCAATTCAAGTGTCTCCGGCAAAAGGAAGGAGAAGAACTGTCAGCTTTCACCTGTATCCTACAGCTATCGCTGTGGATGCTACTCTCCAAGGGAGCCATTCCAGCTGCAGTGGTGGATCAGTATTGATTGAATCAACTGCTGATGGGATCCCTACGTTCATGCCCAGTGGCCCTGTTGAAGCGAGGCGCCCCACAGACCGCTGCTCTTCCATGCTATATGGCTTGATGAGCCACATACAGAAGCAAGAAGTACAACTTCACTTCCACACCCCAAAAGGATCATGGAACCTCGCAAGGACGAGACAAAGGGGGCGGCCGCTCCAAATGTCGAAGAGACTGAAAGTGTTAAGGACATTCCCCCTTCCGCGACACCGGCTCCTGTACCCCGAGTGCTTAGGGAGGTTAGATCCCTATCCGACCTGGGATGTCCACCGTGCTACTCGTTGCTTCAACCGTGGCCAAAAAGGCCACTTTGCTAAGTACTGTTCTAAGCCAAAGACTCCCCCTCCTAAGGCCATGACGTGCAAAGTATATCTGACAGAACCACCCTCCACGTCGCCGGAAGACACCCTCGCTCCCCGATCTGAGGATGCTCCACAGACTGACGGCTACAGTCTGGTAGGGCCGGCTGCGATCATAAGAGTAATCGTAGAAGGTATTTATTCCTCAGCCTTGCTGGATACTGGGTCAAAGGTGACTATTATCGATCTGTCCTTCTACGACCAGCACTTAACTCATCTGCCTTTGTAGTCTGTGGAGAAGATGAAGCTATGGGGTCTCAGCAATGAGGACTACCCCATCGACGGTGTGGTGAAATCACGCCTAGAAATACCGGGAAGTCCCACTTTATGGAGGTAGAGGCTCTGATATGCCCGAACATCCGAGCTCCCCAATCATTTCAGGGACCGACACTGATGTGGCAGTGCTCCAGGCATACCTTCAGGAAACTGGAGAACTACCCCTGTCCTCCTTACAGATCCAGGGCTTGAAGAGGAGTGCTACAGGGTCGCGAAGCTAGAAGAATTGGGTGAAATTTTCAATCTTGAAGGGTTGACGAGATTCCGCCAGAGTTAGTGCGACACATGACTGCAAGGACCTGTTATCGTGGACGTGATACAGTTGATCGGTGGTTCTCCTTAGAGACCCCACTTAAACAAGACATCCAGAAAGGGTATAAGATGGTACCTGAAGTATGAGAATGGAGGTCCTCTAACCCGATGAGTATTACAGTGACCATCCAGAATATCTCCCGTCGTACCGTGTCATTCAAGATCGGTCAGAAACTGGGTCGAATATACCCGGCTTCAAACGTAGAGACTATGGCGCATGTACACGCCACTACTGTGCCAGGAAACAGAGGTGGCTCACAGCGCTGTCCAACTACCAGTTCACATTGAAATAGAAGCCCGGGCCTCTAAATATAGGAGCTGATGCTCTATCCAGGAGCCCTGGACTAAGTATGACGCAAGACGATGGCCTCTGGGAAGAAATTCCTGCACCCGGAATGCGGGCAATGTGCGCCACCGCTGCCATAGTAGAAGATAAAGTGGCCTCCGAACTGAGAGTAGCAGAATCTCTGGGATGCCGACCCCAGGCACTCCCTGCCGCTTATTGCCACCCAGACGGCCTGGAAATCTTTCCGATCACCCTCCTGATGTGGAAGGAGATAGTACTGGCTCAAATACGGGATCCAGTGGTTAACGCTATACACGAGGCTCTACACCAGAACAATCCCTCCTTGGGGAAATGTGCCACCACCGACGCTGTCGCAATCCTCGAGAGAATGGGATAAATTCCAGATAGAGCAGGCAGAGCCTCTTCTAACGTGTCATCCCCTACCACAATCATCCTGACCTGCGACAATTGGTTCTGCCTCGCCATGTACTAAGATCATTGCATGACGATCACGGACACCTGGGGGTGGATAAGACCTTCGGGTTTATAAGAGACCAATTCTTCTGGCCCAAAATGCGAGAGACTGTAGAATGGCATTATCGGAAATGCCTGAGATGTATCCAGAGAGACAATGCCCACTCATGCAGCCCCAATAGGCCATCTGAAAAGCTCAGGTCCCATGGACCTTGTGTGCATGGACTTCTTGTGCATCAAACCCGATTCAAGAGATATCGGGAATGTGGTGGTGGTAACCAATCACTATACATGGTACGCCCAAGCCTTTCCTACCAAGGATCAGAAGGCAATAACAGTGGCTAAAGTGCTGTAGGAGAAATACTTAATCCACTACGGGCTCCCAAATCGCATACACTCTGACCAAGGTCTGGACTTCGAGAGCAAGCTGCTTAAGTTGCTCAACATACAGACGTCCAGAACCACTCCCTATCACCTAGAGGTAGACGCTCTGCCAGAGAGATTGAATCGAATGCTGCTCGACATTCTAGGCACCCTAAAGAACTCACAAAAGACTGTATGGAGCAGGCACGTGAAAGCGATGATGCATGCATATAATTGCACATAACATGAATCCACTGGGTACACTCCATACTTTATGATGTTCGGGCGAGAAGCATGGCTGCCTGCGGACATCTGTCTTCAGATATCTACCGATGGGGTACCCAAAACTACGCACTACCAATATGTCCAGCGACTCCAAGATAGCCTACAACATGTGTATCAGTTAGCAGAAAAGGCCTCAGCCCAACTGAACACTAATAACAAAAGAAGGTATGATTACCAAGTCAGATATCGGGGACTAAGGCCTGGAGATGCTGTTCTCCTACCTAACCTAGGAATACTCTGCAAACACAAGCTGGCCGACAGGGCTGTCGAAGTAGAATCACAGATGCCAGGACTCGCGGTCTACCGCATACGAGATGTGAATGGCCGGCTAAATGTCTGGCACAGAAATCATTTGTTGCCGATTTCTCAAGTGGCAGAGAGTGACCCTGAACCAGAGACTTTAATATCAGTCAGTGAGCCAGAAGAGTCCCGAGACTCCCGCTTCAGAAATAGTCCAGTCAAGATCCTTTGGAAGGAAACACGGCTGGTTCCAATGGAGACTGGTGGGCACCTCCCCGAAGGAGCACTGAGAAATGGGCCTGCGCCTCCAGTACTATCTCACCCGTGGCTTCAACAAGCCGACCATTGAACCCAAGCAGCCCAAGATTCGTGTCCAATAGAGACTTTAATGAGAACGCTTGGCCAATCACCGATGGATCAAGACCCCAGGACTACGATAGACTTTCCACAGTGGAAAATACTGCAGCAGGGACTTACTTGCGTCAGAGAGAGAGACGTCTTCCCACTAGAGTGGCTTACGATCAACTAGGGGCACCCCACTTTGAGTCCCAGCAGCCAGCTAAGGAAAAGCTGGCCTCAGTTATAAATATGTTCATTGAAATGTACAATACTGTGTAGAGTCCATGCACACCATTAGTAATTTACATATAAAGTTTAGTAGTCCAGTGGATATCTTGAGAATCATGTGTCCATGTTGCCCCGTCAGTAGATGTACAATCTGGGGAGGATAATGTGCTCAGAATGATTGATCACACCGCGCTGGGATCAGCTAGTGTCTCTGCGTTACTTCCGGGTTCACGTATTACAGCGTGAGCTGTATGCAGCAAATTAACGCGTCTCCTCAGCTCAGAGTTTTCTAATAAAGCTGGCTATATACACAGAATGTGCACTGGGCAATAGACAATTCACTCAATTCACACAGATACTAAAATAATGATTAGCTCTACCACAACGCGTTGCGCACACGCATGTGCTTCGTCAGGCCAAGTTCCAAAGGGTAAATAAATAAGCTTTTTGAGTATCAACTTCTCTGTCTGTCTGTTTGGTCCCTATAGATAGAGAGAAGGGTAAGGGTTTGTGAGCACCTGTTCAGAGAACTATACACTGATATTACAATGCTGATAAAGTAGATAACAAGTATTGAGTTTTGGGGGACAGACTAAACATACGAGAGGAGAAATAGGTTTGTTTAGATGGAGGAGCATTGTATGAAGAGATAATTGATAGTGTAAAAAATCTGATTGGGAGTGTAATGTCCTCCTACCCTGATCAGCACTGCAGGCTAATTTCTGATGCTTTAGTGTTTTTTGTTTTTGGTTGAGGCTTAATAGGGCAGTGTCAGTAAATAGTGACCCAGTCAAGGGCAGATAAAAAGAAGCTGCTATATAGGGAAGCCACCAAGTTTGTGTAAGTGATAGATAAGAGAGGAGAAAGAAGGTGTTGTAGAGATGCTGAGAATACAGTAGTCTATTGTGTTTAAATTGCAGAAAGTGAGTTTGGAAGTTGGGGGGAGGGAGTGGCAGAAGGAAGAGTTTGGGAGAAAGAAGGGAAGTGGTGGTCAGAGAGGTGATATATTCTAGTATCTCCAAAATCTGACAAACCAAGAAAGTGCTCTTAAGAAGTGGATTGGCATGATTGCTATTGTGTAAGCCTTTTTCGCATGTTCAAACCACGTCTAAACAGCTTTTTTTTAAGCGGTTTTGCTCTTGCTCTGACAATTCAATCTGTTTGTCAAAAAAGCCTACAGCTTGCATTTTTTGCCCACAACTGCTATTCTCTAGTTCTGTTATACAAACCGCTTCTAAAAACTTGAATTTTTTAACACCACCTAAATAGTGACGAGATTGGTATTGCCAGTTACAGTATATCCAGAGCCTAGGATTTGGCTGAGAGCAAAACCCATAAGGCCTCGGGCATGGTCAGCGCTTAGGCGCTGACCCGTGCTGAGGCGCGCTCTCACTTACCAGTGAGCCCCTGCAGCCGCAATGAGCAGCTTTAGCAGGGGCTCGCGCACGCTTCTGCAAGCTTTTTAAATTTGCGCACTCACGGGAGCGCAGGGCCGGTCACGTGAGCGGTTCGCCCAATGAGGGCGAACCAGCTCCGTGACGTCACTGGCCCGACCCCCCGACACGCCCCCAGACGGCTGAGTCACCATGGACTCAGCCTTAGTCAGACTCGGTATGGAGTTAGAACCACCTGAGGTCATTCCATTTGTAAAACAAGTACAAACCATTCGGTTTGACTGAAACAATGCAATTTGTCTTTTTTTTATTTTTTAGATGTGGTTTAGAAGAAGCCGTTTGCAATAGAGTGCTGTTTTTTTGCACATTTCATTCTGCTCCTTCTGTACATGCCATTTTGTGCAGTTTGGAAATGACAACTTAAGAGATAACAGATTAGGCCCCATAGTGTATTGGAGATGTTAAGGAGCAGACACGAGAAAGAGGTCAATGGGTGACCATCACGATCAATAGTTAGTCCACTGGGTGAGATGAGAGGAGTTTAGAAATATCTGGGGAGATAAGAGGATAAGAGGAGAAGAATATGTTGTACGTTTTCGGGTGGGTAAGTTTGACAGGTAAGAAAATGCAATTTGTGGCTGCAAAAATAGTCACATTGGAATAAAGAGGGGGTATTAAAGATGGAAGGAATACAGTGAAGGAGAAAGAGAATGAAGATGGGGTGCAAATGTTAGATATACTGATGTAGCCAGATTTATGTTCCACTGAGGTGCAGTAAAAAAGCATTTTTCCACAGCTCCGGGGAAGGTAATAACCACAGGAGAGAGGGCATTCTTCGGGTTCAGAAACCCACAGCTTTAAAAGGGGAAAGTTAATATCAGAATGGGACATCTCGCCGCTGCCATATTCACGGTTGCCATTTAGCTGCCGCTGATCAGCCAACCGTTTCATCGCTTAGGTATGAGACTAGCGTTAGCATTAGGGGTTAACTTCAGGGTTTTAGGGTAAGAGCTTTAGATTTTTAGGGTATGGGGTAAAGTTGGGGGGCTTGGATAAGGAGTTATGATCAGAGGTTTTAGGGTAAGGGGTCAGATTATGGGTTTTAGGGTAAAGGGTTAAAGTTTTGCTTTTTTGGTCGGATTACAGAGTAAGGGGTTTAGGGTAATGATTAGCATTGGCATTAGGTATTAAGGTTGGGGTTTTATGCTAAGGGGTTAACGGGTAGGTAAAGAGTTATGATTACGTGTTTTTAGGGTAAGGTTATGGGAATACCTTCAAGTCAAAATGGCCGGTGGCTTAATATTGTGGCTGATCGGCGGCGAGTAAATGGAACCGGTGGCGCGGCTGCTGTGAGATGTCCGCAGTGGCTGCGACGAGTTAATGGCTTCATTTATACCATGTATCCTTTTATTTTATTTTCATGTGTCTATAACTATATTAAGATTATTTTTATTTTGTTTAATGTAAAAATATTTGAGTGGATGAGGAGGTTCATTTCTTCTTTGTTTTTGTTGCTCAGTTGGCCCTCTATCTCCTAGCCTGGTCCCGCTCTGTGCCAGGAGTCAGGATAACTGATGCTGGCACTTCATAAACACTTCCTGCTGCCTCTGCTACTGATACATTCTTTGAATAGACCTCTGGCGTTGACCTGAACCAAAGCATCATTACATCTATGACAGCTCCAGGTTGTCCTTTGTCATGGCTTTACTGACCTTTTTTTCCCTTTTAGTCCGGGATCCTCATAGTGGGTGCAACTCCTATCAAGAGAAAAGATTAAAGAATTCACCAGGGAGGGGGCCGTGCACACCAAAAAGCAATGCAAACAAATGAATGCAAAAAAGTCATTTTAATGACTGCACACAGTCATTTATTTATTTATTTATAAAATATTTTACCAGGAAGTAATACATTGAGAGTTACCTCTCGTTTTCAAGTATGTCCTGGGCACAGAGTAAAACAAATAATACATGGTTACAAGTACAGTTACATAAATGAACAAGGTATACATTATATACAAGACATTGCGTGCACAGTTAAAGAAAATATATATTATGAGCGTATGAAACAGTTACAGACCAGATTAAAGTGTGAGACAGCCTTAGATTTGAAAGAACTTAAGCTGGTGGTGGATATGAGAGTCTCTGGTAGGTTGTTCCAGTTTTGGGGTGCACGGAAGGAGAAGGAGGAACGTCTGGATACTTTGTTGAGCCTTGGGACCATGAATAGTCTTTTGGAGTCTGATCTCAGGTGATAGGTGCTGCATGTGGTAGGGGTGAGGAGCTTGTTCAGGTAGCTGGGTAGCTTGCCCAGAAAGTATTTGAGGGTGAGACAGGAAAGGTGAACTTTGCGCCTAGACTCTAGTGATGACCAATCTAGTTCTTTGAGCATTTCGCAGTGATGTGTATTGTAGTTGCATTGGAGAACAAAACGACAAATTGAATTGTAGAGGGTGTCAAGTTTGCTAAGGTGGGTTTGAGGAGCCGAGCCATATACTATGTCTCCATAGTCAATAATTGGCATTAGCATCTGCTGTGTGATACGCTTTCTGACCAGGAGACTTAGGGAGGATTTGTTCCTGTAAAGTACCCCTAGTTTGGCATAGGTCTTGGTTGTCAGGGTATCAATGTGCATCCCGAATGTTAAGTGGGAGTCAAACCATAAGCCCAGGTATTTAAAACTAGTGACAGGTGTTAGGGTGGTGTTAGCGTTGGTTCTAATCAGGAGCTCAGTCACTGGAAGCTTTACAAATTTAGCCTTGGTCCCAAATAACTTTGTAACAGTCTTGTCAGTGTTTAAAAACAGTTTGTTTTGGGAAATCCAGTTTTCGAGTCTCAAAATGTCAGACTGAAGTATGTGTTGAAGGTCAGAGAGGCTATGGCTGTGTGCATATAGGATTGTGTCATCTGCATACATGTGTATTGAGGCTTCCTTACAAGCTGTGGGAAGATCATTAATGAACACTGAGAAGAGTAGGGGCCTCAGAACAGAGCCTTGCGGGACACCACAGGTGATATCCAGGGGGTTGGAGTTAGAGCCTGAGATGGACACATGTTGGGATCTTCCTGATAGGTAGGACTGAAACCAGTTTAACGCATGTTTCCCTATTCCAGAGCTCTGGAGTTTGTTAAGCAGGATAACATGATCAACTGTGTCAAAAGCCTTTGCAAAATCTAGGAATACTGCACCAGTGAGTTGTCCCCGTTCCATTCCACACTGGATTTCATTGCAAACTTTTAGCAGGGTAGTTAAGGTGGAGTGTTTGGGACGAAACCCAGACTGGAATTGGCTAGGGAAATTTGTCTTGGTGTAGAAATCGCTTAATTGGGAGTGGACACATTTTTCCATAACTTTGGATAGAATTGGGAGAAGTGAGATTGGCCTGTAGTTTGAGACAGTGTTTTTGTCCCCACTTGTGAAGATTGGGACAACTCTGGCAGTTTCCCAGGTCTTAGGGATATGGCCTGCAGACAGGATAGAGTTGACAATGGACGCAATTGGTTTGGCAATGGCTGGGGCACCAAGTCGTAGGAACCTAGATTGTAGTAAGTCGGGTCCACATTGGCTGCTTAGTTTTAGTTTGAGGAGCGCTTGTGTAATCTCCTCTTCAGATACTGGGCTAAATTGAAAATTGTGGGCAGTGTTGGAAGGGGGTGGGACTGTAGGGATACTCCCAGGATGAGATTCATGTTTGGGGTTTGTGCTGCGTTTCGCTAATAAGTTAGTGGCACACCCCACAAAGTAATCATTGAAAGCATTTGCAATGTCAGTGGGGTTTGTCAGAGTAATATCCCCCTTAGTGATATTACTTGGTTGTTGATGGTTAGGAGGCTGGAATATATTGTTGATAACCTTCCGGAAGTTAGCTTGGTTTGATGTATTTTGGTGGAGATTGTCAGAGTAATATTGTGCTTTTGCATGCCTTGTTTGCCTTGTGCACATGTTCCGCATGCATCTGTAGTGATTAAGATCCTTGGTAGTGCCAGTTACTTTGTAGCTTTTCCACAAGGCATCCCTGAACTGGTAGAGTGCTATAAGGTCAGTTGTAACCCATGGAAGGTGGGCCCCCCGTACCCTTATTTTGCGTAGTGGAGCATGGGTATCGCAGTGTTTTAAGAACTCGGATTGGAAATAGTCGAGCGCAGAATCGGGGTCGGGAATTAAATCGAATCTGTGCCATGGGCAGTTGGTAAGGTCATCCAGAAACTGTTGTGGGTTAAAGTTTTTAAATGTTCTAGTGAGGAGAACTTTAGGGCTTGATTGGGGCGGTTTAATTTTCCTTACACAGTACACTATTGCATGGTCACTGAAAATGTCAGGAAGGATGCCAGAGGATTGGATTCTGCTGGGGTTTGAGGAGAGAATCCAGTCTAGCAAGGAATGGTCATGCGATTTCAGGTTTATCCGTGTGGGTTGGGAAATGAGTTGCGATAGGTTAAGTGACTTGAGTTGTATCTGGATTTTGTGGTTTTTAGGGTCAAGCCAATTGAAGTTGAAATCCCCTAGAACTAGCAGCTCACTCTTCTCATTCAGAGAGGAAATGGAGCCAAGAAATTGGGTGATATCAGTCAGGGATTGTAGGGGGGCGGTAGATGCCAGCGAGCAAGATGGGCTTAGAAAAGGGGAGGCAGATTTTGCCAACTAGAGTTTCAAAAGAGGGTGGGCTTGGTGGGCAATTTAACAGTGTAAATTGTAAGGTGTCTGCAATATAAAATAACACCCCTCATAGCGATCCAACGTACATATATCCTTTTACTAATGCAAGCACCGTCATCAGGGATGACTTTTTTGCATTCATTTATTTGCATTGCTTTTTGGTGTGCACGGCCCACTCTCTGCTTACAACGTTGTTGCCCTGAGTATGTTTTTTGCCTGTAGCACCCATACCTTTACCCCCTGCTTTTGCTTTGGCCCCCATTTCACTAGGGACATCCCAAGTTGCATTGGTCCTGATTCCCTCCTTTTTAGCTTGAATTCTCTAGTGCTCATGTTTGGAAAGTTATCACAGCATGCCAAGGAATCTAGTTTATTTTACAGGACGGGTATATCTATTGCGACTTCATAATACGGCTTATTAAAGACAATGTGAATAGAATACAACTGCTACTGTGAAGCAATGAATACAGTCACATATTAAAGACGCAATTATTATTACATCACAGCAAACACCATGGATAGACTCAGTGAGGAGAGCTATTTCTAGGGGTTAGGCAATGAGGAAGCTGTAGCCCGTCTTCGCTGTATTTCAAACGAAATTGAAAAAATTAATACTTATATTAAGGCAAATGTGATGCAAATCTTAGGTG
The DNA here is from genome assembly GCF_040206685.1 of Ascaphus truei. Classification (NCBI taxonomy): domain Eukaryota; kingdom Metazoa; phylum Chordata; class Amphibia; order Anura; family Ascaphidae; genus Ascaphus; species Ascaphus truei. The sequence continues at coordinate 263,964 of NW_027456607.1, read as the reverse complement.
CAAGAAAAGGCCGTCCAATTTATCAAATAAACAAATCATTAAAAGCAATAGGAGACGTATACTTCTTTTGTCTGGGGGGGGGGGGGGGGGGGGTGAATATTTCTTCTCCAACAGAAAATATCATCTTGATGTCATGTGCAATCTGAGGCATCCCACACAAAGCTGTGACATTGACATTGCAGCTTTCTATTGGTAGCCTAGGAACCAGTTTGTCGTTTTTTGTGTGAAACACTGGCATAAAAAAACTGCAAATCTTGGATTTGGCGGTCCTCGGCCATCAGACGACCATGGGTCAGTGGGCCTCGGGGACCCCTTGGTTTAGGTAAAACTCTTTCTTTCTGTATGGGGGTGATTGCTGCTGTAGTGTTTACAGTGCTTTTATGAGTGTGCTATGGTACCTTATGATGTACCTGTTATATCATGGGCACTTGCTCGTTTTCTAGGGGCATATCAGGCTTACCACTCTGGAGCAACAAGCCTGTTTGAAACAGATCTGGAGCCCGGTCTCATTTCCGGGATCTAGGCAACAGAATCGCTCCAGGTGTGATCACATGAAGCAGAGCTGCCACCCCTGAAACTGTAAGGCCTCGGTCCCGCTGCGCTCGTTGGCGCGGGCGGCAATGTAGCGAGTTCCCCACCAGCAGGGGAATCCTCGCGAGCCGGTCCCGGTCCCCACTGGCTGCACAGCTGACTACACGCTGTGGCGCGTCAGCCGCTGGAGACACCAGAGAATGGTGTTTCCTAGCGTTGGCGCGTGACGTGTGTGGCTGTGAGCCAATGGGGAGGGGAGGCTTCGGGAGGAGGAGAGGCTTTGGGGAGCGGGGAGGAGTGTGGCGTGAAAGCAGGTGAGTGCCTGTGTGTGTCCCTGTCTGTGTGTGTATGTGTGTGTGTGTGTATGAGTGCGTGAGTGCCTGCCTGCCTGTGTGTGCGCGCGTGTGTATGAGTGCGTGAGTGCCTGCCTGTGTGTGTGTGTGTGCGCGTGTGTGTGTATGAATGAGTGCCTGCGTGTGTGTGTTTAAACTTACCTTTCCAGCTCCAGCCCGAGTCCGTGGAGGGAGGGGGGGGAGAGTAGCGGGTCTCTCCGCTCAAGCCACGCCCCCCCTCCCTGTCAAACCGCCCACCACCCGCCCACCTCCCGCTCCGGCTCCCGCTCCCTACAGACCGCATATCGCGGTCTGTGTATCTCAGCGCACCGCCTGTCAGCAGTGCGGATGCGCTGACTCTGGGAGCGGGGCCTTAGCCTTAAGGTGAATACATATATCCTTTTACTTTGCATAATGTCAAGTCCTTGTCAAAGATATATTTTCTTCTCTATTACAGTATGATGCCACAAAGTGGTGTGGATTCAAGCATCAGTCCTTAAATCAGACCCGTGCAGTAAGCAATGCAGCAAATGCAGTAAAGTGCATCAACAAGTTCTGAAAAGTATAAGATAAGGAATAGGTATGACTTGGCCGTTTGATCACTTGATTCTTCATGCATGGTCACTGGTTGGTGCAGCTGATAAGATGTGCAGTGCTCTAAAAGGAAGAGCAACAATGATTCTGCTGGTATCCTAAGAAAGAGCACCCATGCACCTCCAAAAAAATACTGATAAAATATGCACATAACTCATGCAGCTTTTTATTTGTGCTAGTTCATGAGATGTAAGACGACGCTATGTGGATGACTGTGCATTAAATAGTTATTGGAGTCTACACGTGTCTCTATCCAGTGATTCAAAAACTGTAGGTCAAAACAATTACACTAGGTTTATCAAGGAACCAAAACCCTACTGATTTCAATAGGATTTTTTTTCTAAATATGGGGCAGTTCTTTGGCCTATAATTGCACCACAATTGCCTTGATACATAGACTCCCACAACTTCCACTATAACAAGCACTAGATAATATAATTTTGTTTCATGTAAAGGACATTGTATTTTTATTCGTATAACACCCACCATGTTCTCAATGTTTTTCAGATTTTACAACTAAACTTACAAGACATAATACAGCCGGTCCTCGCTTATCTTTTGGAATGCATCCCACAAACTGCCATCGGATAACAGACCATCGGATTGTGGGTCCATGTTAATCCGTGGCGGTGAGCATTAGATAAGCAGTTCCAACGTTGGATAATGCGTCCATAATGGACTGCATTATGCGGTATCGGGTAAGGCATTCGACGGAAATTGGGTTATCGGATACCGAGGACCACCTGTTCAGGGAATAATAATGTAAATAGGGAAAAGTGCATAATACATAAAACAAAACATTTCTTAAGTTCCTACATATAGAGATAGGAGGAATATACTGTATGGAAGTGCACTTTATTTAGGGCGAGGTCGACATGGAATGCGTATGCTGAGTCACATGGTCATGGAAGTACTTCATTGTAAAGGTGACTTCAGTAGAGAAGGGTAAATCTTTCCCCGTGAATGTGGGAGTTCCTTTCAACCACAAATATCTGTGGCTCAGTCGAAAAAATGCATATTCGCCCTACCTTTGTACTTGCAATATCACCGGCCTCCACTATCTGCACATTTGTTTGAGAATATAACATTTGATTTGCCCAGAATTTCCAAAGATATCTATACAGTCTATCTATCTATCTATCTAGATATCTATATATATATATCTCAAACCTCACTTTAAACAACATGTGGAGAGACACATGTGCACACAAAAGGAGGACACCTAGGAGATATAATTATAAAATATGCAAAGCATATTTAAATTACAGTTTTGTGCCCCACTCCATAAAAGACATTATGGAGCTAGAAAAAAGGCAAAGAAGAGACACCACATTAATACAGGGGATGAAAAATCTGATTTATGATGAAATGCTAGCCAATTTAGATTTGTTCACATTAGAACAGAGATCTCTAAGAGGGGATATGATAACTATACAAATATATTCAGGGTGAATACAAGGAGATTTCAAAATAACTATTTATCCCAAGCACAATACAAACAGGGGTCATGCCTTAAGGTTGGAGGAAAGGAGATTTCACAAGCCACAAAGGAAAGGGTTCTTTACAGTAAGGGCAGTTAAAATGTGGAATTCATTACCCATGGAGACTGTGATGGCAGATACAACAAATATCTTCAAAAAAAGGTTAGACATCTTTTTAGAGTATACAGAAGAAAAGGAACCTAATATATTATCACTCAGTCAAACTAAATGTATAATGATATTGTTAAAATACTTTATTGGCAACAATGAATAAAAAAATGGGCTTTAAAATAAAAATGTGTCAAACAGCACGTGACTGTGATCATTTGTAACTTAACTAAAGATAGTTAAGTAGTGTGTACATATGGAGATCCTTGATAGATATTTAGGATCTGATGCTATGTATATAGCCTCCTATGGATATGGAGATAAGTCCGTGATGTAACCACCACACAGATGTCAGTCCTGATGTAAATTCTCAGAGCGTGTGTTGATACTGTAAGCGCTCTGAATCAAGGTGACATATATATGATGTATAGGTATAACATCTAAGCAAAGCAAGGCATGAATCTGTGTGTGACCATCTGTTAATGTGTGACTGCTGTATAAGTCCCATTCAAACACTAGAAGCTGCTTAATATTGAGGAGGCACTCTATAAGTGCATACACCCATATGCAGCCAGACTGCGCTGGAGGTATGAACAGGTAATGGTATGGATCTTCAACATGCGGTGGATATAGTTGCAGTGGTAAGTATAGTGTATACCAATACCCATATACACCCACCCAGTCAGGGAAGTGTTAAAGGGTAGTCTGCAATAGAAACACTCATGGATGGCTGATCCGTGAAGTTATTCACGGACAGAGATCCTTGAAAAGGGATGTAGCCCCTTTACCTAGTAATCCTTTACCTAGTAAGCACCTCAACGTGGTTCACATTGTGGCGGTGCGGGAGTTTCCCTTGTGTGTAGCTAGACATCTTTTTAGAAAGGGAATATACAGGGATTTACCAAATAAGTAAACATGGGAAGGATGTTAATCCAGGGAGTAATCTGATTGCCTTTATTGGCAGGTAGTGTTAGGACCTGCAGATTGGTCATGCCGTGAAGTGGCTGCAGGCTTATAACCATTTGGCCAAAGGGTTTAACTATATTACCCTTTTTCATGAGCAGATAAGCACTGAGGTATTGCACTATATGTTGTCATATTGTATGATGCGCTGGCCTTTCTGTTTTTGTTTGTATATCTTGCCACGCTCAGTAGCACTGCTTTTTGACTCTAATATATATGCTGTATATATGATGTGAGAGTGGGTTTTGGGGTTCTGGAGCTTGATGGGTTACGCAGCTGTTGTTGCTTGGAGGTGAGGCCCTCCTCTCCATGGTTTAAAGCTCCCCCCGTCCCACTTTCCAATTAGCAGTTTTTATCATGATCATGTGAATCACAGACCCACTATGGTCTTTCTCCCTCCAGCAGAAAAGAGAGGTACTTGGGAATTGTGCCAGGTTGTGTTAGGACCTGCAGATTGGTCATGCCGTGAAGTGGCTGCAGGCTTTATAACCTTTTGGCCAAAGGGTTTAACTAAATTACCCTTTTTCATGAGCAGATAATCACTGAAGTATTGTACTATATGTTGTCATTTTATATGATGCGCTGGCCTTTCTGTTTTTGTTCATTATTGGAGTCAGGAATTAATTTATTTTTCCCCTTATGAGACTATTGCAGGGACAATAAACAGACATGTGGGTTTCTGAATTGTCTGGTTTATTTGGACTCAAAAATATGGCATACAAAAACAATACAGCTTCTTTTCAGCAAACATAAACAAATGGAAATTAAGTCCTGAGCAGAGCTTTTCTCTTTTCCAAACAAGGGGTGTTCAAAATCCAGGAATTAAAGGAAAGACAGACCTTTACAGCAAGCAATTTTCCTCCAGAGTTGCAGTGTGTCTCACTGGTTCAGATAGCCTGGCATGTGTGAGCAGCCTGGGTTTTGAAAGCCCTTTAACGAGTCAGCTGGGACCTGACCAATTAATCAGACTTTTTCCCAGCTGAACGATTACCCGGTCACTGCTGCACTGCAGACCTAAACATAGGTCTGCCATGCATAGAGCTGGTGTCTGATACTAACCCTGTTAAATTCCTCCCCTGTTAGTGTGTGGCTGGGGACATGCACAGCTGAAGCCTCACCATCCACCCCTTCTTTAGAGAAGAAATCAGCGTTTGAGATTCAGCACAGGCCTGGAAAAGAAAATACAAATGAGAAGGTTGGTGGGCCATATACCACCTGGTCAACCTAGCGTTGGAGTCTTTGATTGAATTTAACCACTTTAATGGAGCGAGGTTTGTCACCAGGGTAAAATGGACTCCCAACAGGTAATGTCTTAAGGCTTAAGTTGCCCACTTTACCGCGAGGCATTCCTTCACTATCACCGAGTAGTTTTTTTTCCCCTCTGGAACAAATTCCTACTCAGAAAAACAATCAGATGTTCTATTCCCTCAAACTGTTGTGACAGCACTGCCCCTTTCCCTATCTCTGATGCATCGGTTTGTACGATAAAAGGCCTATTAAAGTCTGTGCTTCTAAGGACAGGACTCTCTGATAGACACAGTTTTACCTCCTCAAAGGTTCTCTGGCATTCCCCATACCATACGTGTAGGGGCAGCCTTTTTTGTGAGGTCTGTTAGTGGTGAAGCAACTTAAGATTAGTTAGGGATGAATCGCCGATAGTACCCTGCTAAATCCAACAGAGAGCGTACCTGTGTTTTTGTTCGGGGGTCAGAACTACTTTCAGGGCAGCTACCTTGTCAGCTAGTGGCCTTACTTTTCCACCTCCCACTGCATAACCCAAGTAGTTAGTTTCAGCCTTACCTAAGGCACATTTCTTAGGGTTGGCAGTTAGCCCTGCCTCTCTTAGAGACCTGAGGACTGCTTTCAGCCTATTTAAATGGGCCTGCCAGTGTTTACTATAAATGAGTAATCTAGGTAGGCTGCGGCATAAGCCCTTTGGAGGTCTCAGCACTTTATGCATGAGTTTCTGGAATGTGACCAGGGATCCATGCAGTCCAAATGGCATTGTCACAAACTGGTATAAATCCATCGGAGTGGCAAAGGCGGTTTTGCATTTGGACTTCTTCTGTAAAGGTATTTGCCAGTATCCTTTTGTTAGGTCTAGTGTGGATATATACTCCGCTGTACCAAGTACGTCAATTAACGCGTCCACCCTTGGCATCGGATATACATAAACTTGGATACTGCATTGACCTTTCAGAGGTCCACACAAAATCTTACCTTCCCATCTGGTTTAGGGACCATAACTATTGTACTTCACCACTCACTGCATGATTCCTCGATCACGCCCAAATTTAGCATGTCTTGTACCTCCTCTACCAGGGCCTTATTGCTTTCAGGCAACCTGTAAGGACGAGAAAGTACATTTACCCCAGGTACTGTTTCTATCACATGTGAAACTAAATTTGTTTGCCCTGGTAAATCAGAAATAACGTAATTGAACTGTTTGAACAAAAAGGGAACTTGTTAGAAATATTTAGAGGACATCTGGCTACCCATAGGGATTTGATCGTCACCAAAGGTGTTCTCCTTTGGGGGCTGAGGACCCAGGTCTGTTTCCTCTTCCACCGGGTGGATGAACAGAGACCTCTGCACCTTACAGGGTTTCAGCAAGTTCACATGGTCAATTTGTTTACCCTTCCTGAACCCTGGTTGAGCGATTTTCGTAATCCACATCACCCGTGCGGCAAAGTACTTCAAATGGGCCATGCCATTTGGCTAGGTGTTTGCTCTCACAACTGGGTAATAATATCACCTGGTCCCCCTCCTGAAACACTCTCATGCAAGCATTTTGGTTGTAATGTCTCTCCTGACTGTCCTGGGCTGATCTAAGGTTCTTCCTAGCAAAATGCCCGACCACATCTAGGCGCTTCCTAAGGTCTAGTACATATTGCAGGGTATTCTTAGAAGGGGACCACTGTTCCTCCCAAGACTCCTTTAGGAGGTCTAGGATATCCCGGGGTTGGCAGCCATACAGTAGTTCAAATGGAGAGAATCCCGTGAAGGCCTGGGGAACTTCCCACCCTGCAAACAGCAGAAAAGGGAGAAGTTCATCCGAGGCTCTCTTTTCTGAATCTACAAATTGTCTAAAAATAACTTTCAGAGTTCGGTTAAATATTTCCACCAGTCAGTCTGTGGATGGTAGACTGATGTCCGAACTGACTTGACCTCTAGTAATGTTAAGACATCTCGCATCAGTTTAACCATAAAATTTGTACCTTTGTCTGTCAACATAAACTGGGGATGTCCGACCCGTTAGAACAGCTCCAATAATTTGTTGGCTACTTGCTTCGCAGTTCCTGTCCTCAGGGGGAAAGCCTGAGGATATCTTGTTGCATAGTCGACTATTACCAGAATAAACCTGTGTCCATTTGCAGAAGGCTCTAGAGGTCCTACCATATCTACTCCCATTCTGTCAGGATTGGGGCTAAGCTCCACCACCCAGTCACATCATGCGCCGCCATGATAGAGGCGCGTGGAGATCCTCTGTGTGCACATTGTGCGCTACTAACAAGCGAATCCCTTATGGAGAGATTTGGGTCTTTGCTCCCGTGACGCAACCGTGTGGGGACAGCATTGCGGGCGACGCGGTCACCATGTGCAGGCGCCGCCCTGCCAGGAATGGAAACACAGCAGGAACCGCCCCCAGGCTCCATCCCCGTGACGACACGGGCAATCTACGGCGCACGCTACCTACGCGCAGACACAAGCAAACAAGGGGTTAATTCTCTTAATTATTCCTCACCTGCTGTGCACGCCGCCTCTGCCTATCAGTGGACAGTCTCTGAGTGCTCTTTACCTTGCAGCTTTGGGCTGCTCCACATTACTTTCTCTGCAGCTGTTTGCCTTCCTCCCATTAGTTGCCTGCACTTTTTAAATACCCAATCAGCTCTCTGCTACATTGCAGAGCATAAATTACTGTTCATGTACCGTGCTTGCTATAAGCTGCTCATAGCTGTTCTGGGCCATTGCCGGTCTTGCTCTCTTCGTTGTGACCCCAGCTCGTGCCCGGACCTCATTATTCTCGTACCCTGGGACCTTGGCTCGCTACTAGACTCCCTCTCTCCTCGACCATGGCTACTGATCTCGACCACTCTTCTGTCTCCAACCCCTGACTACGGCAAGTTCTTCGACCTACCCACTCTCTCCTACCCTGACCTGGCTACACGACCCTCCCTCTGCAATCTGGACCGGGCCACACGGTTGTAGGTCGGCGGTTATCTGTATCCCCACCACAGCCTCGCGGTCTAAGTCCTGGTTGTAGTGCGCACCATTACATTATGCTCAGCCCAAAAAACATGGACCCTGCTGAGGTAAGTCGACATCTGTACGAACACGATGATATGTTCAACCATGTGGAAAAAAACTTTGCAAAAAATGACAAGTGAATGGAACTGCTCCAACGCTCAGTACAAACAGTTAGTGACCAGATCAAACATATCTCTCTTTCCACTGCTCCTCAAGCAGATGCTGCTCCCGCTCACATTCCTTCACCACAACTTAGGAGACACGACTATCTACCCCAATCGTTATGTGGAAGTGACCCCTTCATCTTTCGGATTTTTGAATCAGTGTTCCATCCATTTTGAACTGCTCCCTTCTCGCTTTCTTTCCCCCCGCGCCAAAGTGGCATACATCGTATCACTGCTGACAGACGACACTCTGGCGTGGGCTTCTCCCATCTGGGAACAGTGGCCGGACCTTACTGGCAACCGCTTCACCACAGAGTTCCGTAAAGTTTTTTGATACTCCGTGGCGCATAATAACAGCTGCCTCATCTCTCCTAAATATTTTACAGGGTAACTCTCCTGTGGCCCGCTGTGCGGTCCAATTTCGTACCATAGCCGACGAGACTGTCTGTAACGACGAGGCCTTGGCCGCAACATTCTGGCAAAGGTTGTCTGAAAGACTCAAAGATGAGATGGCTGTCCAAGAACGCCCCACTGGATTAGAGGATTTCGTGGTGCTGTGTACACGAAAGGACCAACGTCTCCGAGAGAAGGATGGAGAGACACAGACGCCAACAAGGTACAGAACCATTTCTCACTTGTCCAGCAGGAGCCTTGGATACTTCTTCCCTGGCCGTAGAGGAACCCATACATTGGGAGGTTCTCGCTTGTCAGCTGGTGAGAAACAGTGCAGACATCGCACAGGCCTATGCCTATATTGTGGAATACCGGTCACTTGGTAACCACCTGTCCACTTAATGTGGGAAACGCCAAAGCCCAGTGAGAGCCAAGAGGATCACGCTGGGAACCTTGTCTTCATCTCCTCCCAAACTCTCAACCAGGATTCTTGTCCCCATCATCCTGTTTGGAGACACCTTCAAGACCACTACACAGACCTTTGTGGATTCCGGGTAAGGAGGGAACTTTATTGACCAGGGGTTCGCTGAAAGGAATAAGATACCCTTGATTTACAAGTATTGACCCGTAGGGCTAGAAGCCATAGACGGGCGCCCTCAACAACCTGCTTTCATATTTTTACAAACCACACATCCTCCTTACAAGTCGGCGAGGATCTTTCTGAAAAGATTCCTCTGGACGCCATCCATACACCGTCAGTAGATGTCATTCTGGTTCTACCTTGGCTCCAATTACACAACCCTCGAATCGATTGGACAGAGTCCCTACCTCTTTACTGGAGTCCCCAGTGTCAAAGTAAGTGTTTGATCTCTTTCAAAGGTCTAGAGGGAGTATCTCTACCTTAATAGGATAAACCACAACTACCGGCGATCTACAAAGAATATCGGGATGTCTTCAACAAGATCCAAGCCGAGGAACTGCCGCCTCATCGCTCCTATGACTGTCCCATTGATCTCCTACCAGGCGCCATTCCTCCAAGAGGCTGTTCCAATCCTCTATCCCCTCCCTAGACACAGGCCATGAAGGAAGTATATCCAGGAAAACCTTCAGGGTTTCATCCGCAAATCATTGTCACCCGCAGGTGCAGCGTTTTTCTTCGTAAAGAAAAAAGATGGTTCACTTAGGCCCTGCATAGACTACCGCGGCCTCAACAAGAGAACTGTTAAGAATCGCTGCCCACTGCCGCTGATCTCGGAGCTATTCGACCGACTACCAGGTGTCACCATCTTTACCAAGCTGGACCTCTGAGGAGCGTACAACATGGTGCATATTCGCCAAGGAGATGAAAGAAAGACCGCCTTTAACACTCAGGATGGACACTGAGTTGATGGTAATGCCCTTCGGACTCTGCAACGCTCCCGCAGTCTTTCAAGACTTTGTCAATGAGATCTTCCAGGACCTTCTCGATCAAAACGTTATTGTCTACCTGGATGACATCCTGATCTTTTCCAAAACTGTACATGCAATATGAGAGAGAAATGGCAGAGCACAACCGGAATCATCCAAAAAAGAAAATTAGGAGGAAAGTGCGTTATCATGCCTTGATAAAGTGCTCTTTGTAGCATGTAACATGTTGGTAGGGTAATGCCTTGCCCTTTTCCTTCCATAATTTTCTTTTTGGGATGATTCCGGTTGTGCTCTGCCATTTCTCTCTCCTTTTGCATTCTATCTCCAAGGGCGGGGGCACACTTTGAAGGTCTGACAGGATTAACATGGATGCTGCAGCAGATTTGTGAGTTTTTCCTGCTTGATACATGGTTATATTATTCTGCTAAGGGATTAGGGTATTGTTTATTGGGGTGATTATTAGCCTTTGGGTTCCTGGACAACTTGAGTGCCATCTATGCTGGTTTACCAACTAGGATACCACACCCAGTACCCTCCCTACAATCAAGATCACATCCCAGACCTCACACAGGATTCACCATCATTATTCCATTATTACTATGGCTGTACACGGTTCTTAGAACCACGCATTATACTCCTCAAGACTGTACATGAGCATACGGCATACGGGCACGTTGAGCAGGTCATACAAAGATTACGAGAGAATCATCTCTTCACCAAATTCAAAAATGTCAATTTCACCAGACAACGACTTCCTTCTTGGGATATATCATCTCCAATACTGGACTCGCCATGGATCCTACCAAGGTGAAAGCGGTGATAGATTGGCTTTGCTCCATGTCGCTCAAAGCCGTACAAAGGTTTCTGGGGTTCGCAAACTATTACCAGAGATTTATTCAAAACTTCTCAGTAGTAGGAACGATCACGGCCTTAACCCCCAAACAAGCTGATCCAGCTCTCTTCCCACCGGAAGCTACTAGTGCCTTTGAAAGGCTGAAGAAAGCCTTCGTCTCAGCACCCATACTTGTGCACCCGGATCCAGTACTGCCCTTCACACTCAAGGTGGACGTCTCAGACGTTGGCGCCGGAGCAGTGTCTTCCCAGAGGAAGAACCCTCAAGCACGACTTCATCCATGCGCCTTTTTTTCTAAGAAATTTTCCCCCACGGAACAATATGACGTTGTGGGAAATCGTGAACTTCTGGCAATTAAAATGGCGCTAGATGAGTGTAGACACTTACTTGAAGGCACGCTAAGTCCCGTCACCATTCTGACAGACCATAAGAACCTATTCTATATTGAGGGTGCGCGACAGGCACGTTGGTCTTTATTTTTTTCTCGATTCAACTTAGTCATTTCGTACCTCCCCAGCTCAAAAAAATATTAAGGCAGACGCTCTCTCCCTACAATTCCTATTGGAGGATAAGACGGGGAATCGCCAGGAGACCATGCTTCCCCTGACCTGTATTCTTTCAGCCAACACCTTCGACGCCTTATGCGACATCACAAAGGCTCAAGTTCTTATCCCAGAGGGCCTCAATGTTCCAGAGGGGCGGTTATTCACGCCACCTACTTTTCAAGGGAAGGTAATGGGGTCATGCATCCAAAACTGCCGGCCATCCAGTTACTAGGAGGACGATCGACCTTTCGGAGCGGACTTTCTGGTGGCCAGTTATGCGTAAGGATATTAAGAACTTTGTCTCGGCATGTGCCACTTGTGCTCAGAACAAGACACCTCGCAACAGACCACCCGGTCTTCTTCAACCCCTTCAGATTCCGGTTCGTCCATGGGACCCACCTTTCCATGGACTTCATTGTGGAGCTGCCTAGATCTAAGGGGATGGATACTATCTTAGTGGTGGTCGACCACTTCTCCAAACAGGCACATTGTATTCCGCTCAAAGACCTACCCAGTGCTTTCAGACTGTCCGAAGTATTCATCAGGGAGATCTTTCGCCTACACGGTACACCTCATTATCGTTTCTGCCCGAGGCTCTCAGTTCATATCCAAATTCTAGAGGGCCTTCTGCCAACAACTAGGCATCGCCTTTCATTTTTCCTCAGGATATCACCCGCAAACCAATGGCCGAACGGACCAACCAATCTCGCCTGCAGTTAAATCGCTGTTTTATTTCGGACGCTTAGGACAATTGGACGGACCTTCTGCCATGGGCTGAGTTCTCCCATAAAAATTTAAGAAATGAATCCACTCGACAAACCCCCTTCACCAACTACGGGTTTCACCCTTCTGCACTTCCAACCACTGTTATCATTTCTGGAGTTCCTGTGGCAGAGAGCAGGATTCAATACCTCCATGAGTCCTGGGATAAAATTCAGGGAAACTTTACAAATGCCATCACTGCATAAAAAAAGCAGGCGAACAGTCATAGTCGGGAGACCCCCACTTACACACCAGGGCAAAGGGTTTGGCTTTCGACAAAGAACCTCCACCTGAAGGTATAGGGAGGTATTGAGAGAAAGATGCTATCCAAAATTAGCACCGAAGTTCATTGGGCTTTTTGTCATCACAGAAAAGGTCAACCCATTCGCCTATCGACTGAAACTACCGGCTTCCATGAAAATTCCGTTGGTATTCCACATGTCCCTCTTAAAACCCTTAATTCAAGACCCCCACTCTTCAGCTCTGGACTTACCCCCTCAACCTAACCTAGTAGAGTGCCAACAATAGTTTGAGGTCCAGGCTATTCTCGATTCCAGAATACCAAGGGGAAAACTCCAATACCTGGTACATTGGAAGGGTTTCGGCCCTGAGGAACGAGAGTGGATCTCCCAAGAACAGGTACATGCCTCAAGGCTTATCCAGGCATTTAACCACAAATACCCTTCTAGACCTTCTCTAGGTCGCCCCTGAAGGGTGGGGTACTGTCCGGATCGGGGCTAGGTCCCGCCCCCCTGACGCATCATGGGCCACCATTATAGAGGTGCGTGGACTGAAGTCTGCACGCACATGCCGTGCTACTAACAAGCAGATCCCTGATAGGGAGATTTCGGGTCCTTGCTCCCGTGAGGCAACTGAAGGGACAGCATTGCGGGCGACACGGTTGTTGTGCGCTGACGGCAAGCTGCCAAGAATGGAAACACAGCAGGAACCGCCCTCAGACTCCGTCCCCGTGCAGACACGAGCAAACAAGGGGTTACTTCAACTAAATACACCATTAGCATAGAAATTGCATGTTACCTTTAAAGTAACACATCATATATTCAAAGCTTGAAGGAGGATCTTTTTATTTGTATTCTTATTTGTTTTAATATAAATGTATAAAGCTTTGAATATATGATGTTACTTTAAAGGTAACATGCAATTTCTATGCTAATGGGGTATTTAGTTCATTTGCCCATTGGTTAGGGATGTTTTTTTACCTATTGACCTATAGTAGGAGAGGTTATTGGTAGATTAGGGGGTATATAAAGACCCTTCTAACAGGTCACTGCTACTCCTGACGAAGTCGTCACTTAGAACGACGAAACGCGTAGAGCGTGACCCTCAGCCTACGATTGAGAGGAGAGAGACTGCTGGGAATCCCGTGACGTCACCTTCAACCGGCCGAAACACCGGAAGTGACGTATCGGCCCCTGGCAGGAACGCAGAACGGAGACTTGCAGCGGCAGTGTGTTGTGACCCTGAGATCGCTACTCAGCTACCATCTTCACCTCACCTTCCATGCTGTTATTCCATTTGGATCTTGTAAGCCTCCAATTTTATTGTTTTGGATAAATCGTGTGTTACCATTTTACCTTGGCTTCATGTCTCTCTCTTTTGAGATTGTACTACCTCCTACCTGCTCCAGCCTGTGACCATCCACCTTGTTGGATAACTTCTTATTTATTTTTAGCACTTTGTGAGTGTTCACTTGGGAGCTTTTTCACTGTTTGTGTTTTGTTTAGACAATATTGCACTATGTAGTCTCATTTCTTTTTAAGGTGTCATCGTTCTTTGCCCATGTTCGTTTGGACCTTGAAACAGTCCTTCTAAGGGTTTGAGTGTTTTTTACCTTCCTTCACTGCACGTGATTTTATTTATTTATCACTTTGCATATTATATTTGTCACTTTGCATTATTTTGCACACTGTATAGTACTTATTTGCACCTTTTAGAGTATCAGAGCGTCATCTAGGGTCGTTTTATTAGAGTACACAAGTCCAGTAAGCGCTGAGCTAGGACCCGGGGTCTCATCTTAGAGGTGTACGTCAGATGCCAGAATTGCTGCCGGTAGGTCTCTGGGGACAGACCTAAGTGATCCAGTATAGTTGCTTTTACTTGTTTATAGTCCATAGCCTGATCTGCTGGTAGGCCCCGATATGAGGCCTGGGATTCTTCTATGAGGTGGTTGCCCAGCGATCTAAATACCAGCCCTGGGGCTCGGCAACCCTTTCAAACATCAATAGAAAAGCCTCTGGATCCTCGTTCAGACTCAATTCCTCAGCAGGACCGGGGGTTTGTTCTGAAGTTCTGGACTGGCGGACACATGGGATTGGGCAGGCAACCTGGCCATCCGCTCATCCTGTGCTGCCTGCTGCTGGATTAGGAGCTGTTTCGCTTTGCTTGATCTCGCTCTGGCGGCTGTTTGGCCTGCTCCTGCATGAACAGTCCCTGCTGTTTGGCCTGCTCGCACAGAAACTCTTTTAAAAAAATGTTCCATTTAAAAAAAAATAAAACATTTGTGTGGCCCTTTTGATGCAGGGACAGCTCAAAATTCCACTAATGACACCATATGTTGCAGGGACAATGCAACCACATGTGTGTTTCTGAATTGCCTAGTTTATTTAGCCTAAAAAATATGGCATACAAAAATAATACAGCTTCTTTTCAGCAAACATAAACAAATAAGTTCAAAGTCCAGAGTTTTTATATAGCACACACGGATTAAAGGAAAGCAGTTTTCCTCCAGAGTTGCAGTGTGTCTCTCTGGTTCAGACAGCCTGGCATGTGTGAGCAGCCTGAGTTTCTGAAGCCCCTTATTGAGGCATATAGGACCTGACAAATGAACTAGACCTTTTCTCAGCTGAACTTTTACCCGGTCACTGCTGCACTGCAGACCTACACATAGGTCTGCCAGGCGTAGGGCTGGTGTCTGATATTCACCCTGTTACTGAGACCTTAATGGATAATATTTCACTGGGGTTTTTGTTTGCCTTCCTCTGGATCAATATACTGTAAGTACAAATATAGGATAAATATCTATCATCTATATTTAACAGAAGTTGAACTCTGTGGACATATGTCTTTTCTCAACGTCGTCTACTATGTAACATGTTTTCAGGTGGGACAGAGCAGTGGGAAACAATTATCTTACTTATGATTCATGTATAATTCTGATTTATATAATAGGTGTATGAAATGGACTGCTCACATCTACACAAAAGAAAATGTTTTGCAAATTTATCCCATCTTGTGAAACATTCACCAATTTTAGTATACATGAATCCTTAGGCAAGTAGATTTTGACATGTAAATTCTGCAACATTGTCAGGAGACACTATGTCAGGCTGAATGTCTGGCAGCTATAATCTGAAATGTGTGACCATTTTACTCTAGTAAAATCTATTTTCAAATTGAACACCAGCCAATGTAAGTCTACAGAAGCTGGTGCATGCTTATGAATTATTAGGTGTGAACTCAAAGGGGATATTACAGATGGCCATGGATTCAGGCAAATTGAAATGTAAAAAAGCAAACATTTTAATCCTTGTGCTTTGATTAGTAGATTGTATACTAGTGGATGCAGCCGACTTTTAAGTGTGCTCTTCATAGCCTGGAGATGAGCGTTGTGCAGATAACTTGGTAAAAAAACGAAACTTAAAGTCAAACACATTGGGAGTGTTCTTAGGCTGCATTTCTCATCCCTGAAGATGAGTCTAGTGATTTATTTATTTGGTTATACAGTAACGCCATTTATATAGCACCCTTATCCAGGGCGTTGTACATTAGTTAGTAAAACAAAGTTGTGGTTACATATAGTAATTAAGATGTCATTGTGGTGGGCAGGGGTGGGAACCTTATGGTCGGGCTATGGGTTAGATGCATTGTGAGCTTGCTTGTATAGCCTGGGTCCCCCTGGTCCCCTGTTTGTCCCCTTACCTTTCCATAGGAGTATAGCAGCAAGGGAACTACAAGTTCCAACAGTTTCAGGGGCTGCAGTCCACATGTTGCCAGGCAACCAATAGGACTGAGAGATTCTGACAGTTGGAATTCTGACAGTTAAGGGGACTGTTAGTTGGAGCCAGGGCAGGCAAGGGGAAGGGAGGGTCTGAGTGTTAGTGGCACTCAGACTAGGCTAGAAACTCCGCTTAGGTCCCAAATAGGTCCCAATCACGTGCGGGTGCTGCAGGGAAGGCCCCTTACATAGTGACGCTTACCCATTTTACTATAGTAACAAAACACACAAAACCCCAGCAAGCTCTTTTTGGGAACCTCTGAGCCCCCACTATATATATATATATATATATATATATATATATATATATATATATATATATATATATATATATATATATATATATATATATATAGTGTCAAAAACTATACTATAGTGTCAGGGACACAAGGAAGACGCCGTGTGGTGATCGCTGTCTGGGACCAGACCACCTTGTTGTTAGCAAAGACTCTTAAAGGTGAGACCCTCCTACCGGAGTCCACCCAACGCAGAGGCGGACACCATCGCTGAGGGCCACGTTCCTGGATCAGACCAATCCTCATTTGTAAGTCTGCCGCACAGAGTACTGGAGTCCTAGGCAGGTACCTCAACAAGTGCACCAACAGTTCACTGGAGAGCGCTACTCCTTTCACTTTTGGATGGGCTGGACACTGGGAAAAGGACAACAGGGTATTGGTGCCTAGCACCCAAAGTACGTTTGGGACACTCACTGGTGGTACTGGGTGGGGTTCTCATTATACTGTGATGTGTTATGTTATGTTGCATAGTTGTTGTTATAAGTTACTGTTCAGTAAATACAGTTATATATACACTTGTGTGCAATTACTGACTGTATTGTCTTGGATGGGGCTATCCCACTGTGTGAGGATCCTTCCCAATTGAAGGCGCTGTTAGTATATTCATTAAACACACCCCAGGCTCCCAGTGGCGGAGGATCAGGCCTCCTGTTTGCCGCGCAGGTAATAGCATCACACGTGGTCACCCTAGACAAAGGGGGAAAGGGGGCTACACTTGGTTAGTGTGCCGAGGTTGGGATCAGGTCTCTGGATTTAGTCTAGTCATTTGCATGGTGCTGGGTCGGACGTTGGGGACAGGGGAGGCGATTGGTGATGTGGGTGACTTTGGACGGTTTTAGAGAGAGTTTAGGAAGGTTAGGGTAAGGTGAGGGTTGGGGAGATCATGTGCATTGGGTTGGGTGGGTGATGGAGGGGATGGGATATGAGGTTAATGGGGAGATGAAACATCAGACTCACTCACACAACAATAATGTATTGTTTTCACATATAGCCTTTCAACTTTTATTGTGGTCACCTGCTTCAGTGTGGAATTGTCATATAGCTATCGAATTGTAAATTAATTGTTAGAGGGTCTTTGCACACATTGTAGTGCAATGCATAAAATTATGAATATTTTCATTACAGCTTTTCTTTCATTGCTGAACTGTGAACACTGCATTCATCCCCACTTGATTTTAGAAAAAAATGCATATTGCCTTTCATTTGTTATAGATACCTTAAAAGCATATTTTAGATGATCATTTAAACATCATATGATATAAGGGCTAAATATTTTAAACTGAATTTAAGATCCATATTTTAAATTAAATCATTTAACTGCAGGTGAAGAGGATAGGGTTACGATAAGGCAGAAATTATTTTCTGAAATGTGTTTGTAAGCATGAATTTAAATGTAAAAAAGTGTAGTGATGATAAAGAGATTTGTGGTATCCCTTTTGTGATCGATGTAAATAGTCTTTCTTCTTATATTCACGGAACAGGAATGCTCAAGTAACCATTTGGTAGGATCTTAATGATACATTTGTATTTACGGGACACTACAATGAGTCAAAATAAGTGTGAAAGTCAGTTGATGGACTTTGAGAACAGCAAAATATATTAAAATGAGATGAGGTCAGTAACAGAGACATGGAAATAGAATGAGAGCAAATGTGTTTTTTTACCTGATTGACAATACAAAAATAAAAACCAGTTGGGATTAAGAAACCCTGCACAAGAGTATGTGCAGGAACTAACATATGCTGATTATTGTAAATTACTTTTTTATAAGGTAACCAAAACTCAACAGATCGTTTCATTTAGCGCTCCTAACAAAAGTGAATATGGCTCCAAATGAAGAATGTTTTATGCAGTGAAAATAGCAATAAATATTACACAAAACGCAAAAATAATTATTTAATAATAAGTCTTATCAGTAGTGTACTAGCTTTAACTATGTCGATTTGTATAAATCAGTGATGTTATAAATCTAACACCATCCACTGCAAGCTTCCTTGGCAGTGTTTGGGGCACTTTCTGGGTACAAAATAAATGCAGAAAAATATGAAGCCCTAAATCTTGCATTACCCAAACCTGAACCAAAATTACTAAAGCTTAACTTCAACTATAGATGGAAAGATAATTACATTAAATATCTGGGAATCCAACTAACCAAAAATTATCAATCTCTGTATAGACACAACTGTCAGGACCTGTTCTCTCATTAAAATTGACCTGACAAAATGGAACGACTTCCAGATATCATGGTTGGGTCGAATAACCTCTGTGAAAATGAATGTTCTGCCAAGACTGTTATATTATCTTAAATGCTACCAGTCCTGATCCCTCCCAAACAGTAAAAGACTTACAAAATAAATTTTTCTATTTTTTTGGCAGAAAAAGAAAGTAAGAATATTAAGAAGGATCATGACAGCCCCAAAATTGGGAGGTGAACTGGCGCTTTCCAATATTAGACAATACTATTATGCTTGCCACCTGAAACAAATAATTTATTTGCACATCCCAGCTAAATCTTATTGTTGGGTGGATATAGAATCCGCATTCACGGATCCTTGCTAGCTGCCAGCCCTTCTTTGGATAAACAAAAATAGCAATTAAATGGGTGACAGATAGAGATACTTGGCAGTATCAACTTTACCATAAGTATCTGGCATACCACAAAATCTAAATATGGACTGAGAACCCCTCTATGATGGTGCCATTGTTCAACAACCCTGGATTTCCCTCAGGGATGGCATCTAAAGCATTTAATACTTAGAGGGAGAAGGGTGTCCTGGATTTTGGCAACCTGGTCTTGGAGGGTCAGATCATCAAATGTGAGGAATTCTGCCACAAATACGCACTCCCAAAAAGCGAACTCTTTAGATATCTTCAGGATTAGGCACTTTCTCCTTTATAGAAAAAACAAAACAGATAAAGTGCGCAAAATTACTATTTCTATTGTTTATACCCTTCACCACCTTTGTGTTAGATATACAAAATAATACAACCTCTAAATCGATTGGTGATCTGCAGCTATGTGATTAGGGATATACACCCCTAGGCAACTGAAACACAAAAAAAGACAACAGCGCAAACGCCCATAGTGAAGTTTGTAAAAAATATATGATTATATATTGTTAGGGTATTATATCTGCGTACATCAGATAGGTAGGTTTACAGCATTTCATGTGCAATACATGAGTTACCAATCGTCGCACTGCCACCGCCAGACATCAGGAGTTCTCCTTCCCAGCCTCCAAGGTAAGCCGTCACGATCGTGATGTGGAGCCTCCACTGCGGTGCTGTGTTCTAATCGATATCTTTGCATATATGTGGTAATAACATTTGTTTGTTTTATTTCAGAGCCATTGCAAGTCCTTAACCATTGGCTATTTTATCATTGTGATTTTAAGTTTATATATGTATTAAAGATGTGTTGTGTTTCAAATATAGCCTTGGACCAGTGCTGATAGGGTTAACTTACTTGAGCACACTGAGAGGTAATGTTTCTATCACACCCACATAGGTGGGATGCTGCACAGTGCCGATCAGATTGGTTTAGAAACCTCTGAATTTGACCAATCAGCGGGGGTTCAAGGGTATAAATATGCTCTTAATCTAGTCCAAATTTATCCCTGAAGAAGAAGCTCACGCTTCGAAACGCGTTGGATATAGAATTTTATTAGTCCTAGAACTGTATTTCCACAATCTGCGTGGTACATCCTCATTGGACTTATTTCATGAAAAAGCTGTATTCGGTATGCTGCAGTAAAGATACCATCATACTTTACGTCGCGCATCTCCCTTTGCGGCCGGTCGCAAAACCCCGCGGGACACGTGACATTCTAACTCAGTGATCTGAGGTGCGGGAGGCAGCTCCAGACGGCGGCAGATCTGAGGACCGAGCGAAAGCAACGGCAGTAACCAGGCAAAGATATCGATTAGAACACAGCACCGCAGTGGAGGCTCCACATCACGATCGTGACGGCTTACCTTGGAGGCTGGGAAGGAGAACTCCTGATGTCTGGCGGTGGCAGTGCGACGATTGGTAACTCATGTATTGCACATGAAATGCTGTAAACCTACCTATCTGATGTACGCAGATATAATACCCTAACAATATATAATCATATATTTTTTACAAACTTTCTCCTTTATACCTATCTGTCACCGGTCTTCCCTCTCTCCACTGGAATCCTGCAGAAATAGGAAATTCCAGAGAGGGCTGATCACCACTATCATTAATGACCTGGAAACCTTGTCCCCTTCCCCAGACCATGAGTCTAAACGGAAATGGGATCTCCAAGTGGATATAGACCAGGATGACTGGGAAGTGATTTGAGAGGCAACCTCAAAAACCTCAATATGTACAGTCACCAAAGAGAATATCTATCAAATTCTCTTTAGGTGGTACCTAACACCTGCTAGGCTGCACAATATCTTCCCAAGTTTCACTAGTTTTTTTTGGAGAGGATGTGGCCAGGTGGGTGATATATCCCATATTTGGTGGTTTTGCCCCAAGATCCAGAAATACCGGGAAATGGTTAGGCGATTAATAAATATATATATATATATATATATATATATATATATACACAGTGTTCTACAAACCTATACATTTGCTCGCCCCGGGCGAGTGGATTTAACCCCCGGGCGAGTAAATATTGGCCCAAGCAGCACACGTTTGCTACTAGGTGGTGAGTAGATTTTTTTGTGTGGCGAGTAGATTTTTTGGTGATTTGTCAACCACTGTATATATACACATACAGTACATACACACACAAATTATTATAATTTATAATTTCCAAATTTAAAAAAAATATTTATGTATGTAACCCTTCCTGGCTCCTAGGGAGTTTATATCTGTCTCTTGCATTGGCTTGCTCAGAGTTGATTACCTTGTCACGGTGCTGGATCAATGCAGACACGGCGTTGGTACTGCAATGATGGGCGCCAGGAACTTTATTCATGCAAACAGCAGCTTTATTAATCATCATCGGCGAAGTCTCATTTACATTGTATATATCACTTTGTGTATAGTCTAATCACTGCTGTCTGCTGGTGCTGTCTGTAGCCTCTTCCCTAGCTGCCCCTCAATCTCGGCCCGCTAGGGAGATGCTGAAGCTTTACTGCTTATGTTACTGTCACGGGAGACCAGTGCTTTTAACACACAAATTACCCGGATCCTTTGAACAAAACGTGTGAGAAAATAAATTGTCATTTATTTACACAAGAAACACACTGAAGGAAAATCCGTTATTTCCTCCCCTGGCTTCAGAACCGAGAGGAACCTTTCCTCTGCCAAGTAAACTGAAGCCTTTTGACTGGATACACTATCTGCACCGTTTGCAGCAGATTCCCCGGAGAAGCTTCCACGCCCTGCCACTGTTATCTTCGATCTTTGGGGAACTATCAGGCCTGGAAGACGAACGAAATGAAACGTAACGCAAGCCAGGTTTCAAATCCTTTGTCTCAATTTATTACTCATAGGGTAATGACTTTTATACAGAAAAAAAGAAGATATTGGTTAGAGGCGTAACATAGGTGTATCATAGGCGTGTCTTGGGCGTAGCTTTGATTAGAGGCGTGATTTAGGGGCAGGACATATTAGTGGCGTGACTTTTGGGACGTGTCTTTTCCAATACAAGCAATTGTCTGAATACATAGCTTATTCATTGTCTGTTATCAAAAGAGACCTTGAGTCTTTAGCAACTATATTACACTATTTTGCTTCATGCAGAGAACCATTCTATTATATTCTAACTAAAACATCAGGAAATTGACAACACAAAAGTATCGTATTAATATCCTGACCAGGAAGAAAGGAAATGCAATTTAGCAGAAACCGAGTGCATTTAGGAATTATTTTTCAGCAAAAGGCTGACTACAGAATCTTAACTAGTTATGACAAGACAAAATGGAAGCTTAACATGAGTGCAGATTCTGGCCTGACATATTGGTCCTAACAATTCCCTCCTTTTTGTTCTCTAAAAGAACAAATACCCTTACTAAGTACGCTTCTCTATGACTATGGCCTTATGGGGACCAATAGTATCATAGACTCTGTTCATGGCCACATATGAATTATTAGTTGCATACATGGCGTGAGATGAAACTGAAGGTTTCCTTGAGACAAATGAAAGCATTGCACACTTAGCACAGTGAAAAATAACAAAAATTGCTGCGATTATACTAATCACTACAATAAAACCATAGAGAATTTTCATACCCAAATCTCCGATCCAACTAGTGAGTCCTGACATCCAATTTAAGCTAAGGCCTGAGGATTCTTTACGCATCCTAGCCTGAATTTCCTGTAGCTTATCCATATCTTTATGAATAGCGCCAGACTCCTCTTCAATATAGGCACAGCACTTCTGTCCTACAAGTTTACAAACACCTCCTTGTGAGGCTAGCAGATAATCAAGAGCCATTCTATTCTGTAATAATACTGTTCGGATTTGCTCTTGTTCATTAGTCAGACGGATAATAGCATCACTTGTCTGATTAAGAGCATCATCAATATTTACCATCAGCTCACTTAATTTAGAATAGAGATCCAGAATACCTAAACTAGGTATAAAAACCCCAGCTGCAATGCGGGTTGAACTAATGGTCCTGGTCAGATCTTTTCGATTTCTCAGCTTCCCTTGGGTTAACGTGTCAGATACATAGAAAGTGGGAAGAATGAGACCCAGATAACAAAGGGCAGTGTGATTGCAGGGTACAATCTTAGTGGCCCACATGCCACACAACCAATAGATATATATATATCATTAAATATTTCTATAGATTAGAAAATGGCTTACATCTCAATATGTCACATAATCTAAGGGTCAGTTATTTGTGAGAATTGGTGGGGGCTAATTTCTGCTAAGAGCGACTGCACAAACATTCTTCTTGCACACATCTTTCATACTGCATTTACTCAGAATGGCAAAAGGGACCAAGATGGATGCTATGGTCAAAATGGCTGACTTGTGATCCTTTCCTTGTGGTTGACTCACGTCCCTTTGTGACCTCCCACCTTCCTCATATCCAGTCTTCTCAGTCCCCCCATATCCTTAAGAGACAGTCTATTTAAAGAACAGAACAGTTAACCGTTTCATAGTCCTGATGGACCAAGATGTCCAAGTTGTGCATAACTTCATTCCTTTCTTTTCCGGCCATTATATCAGCCCAGTTGATTTCTTCTTCGGTCTCTTCTTCTGGGGGACTGGCGACATCATCACCGCAGAGAGGCATAGCGTCGGTGGGGGTTGCAACGCACTTCTGGATCAGAGTTTTGCTGTACTTAATACATAGAGAGCAATGAGTAGGACAAACACACACATACAAAAACATTCGCTAGCTTCGCTCAAAGCAAATCAATCCAACCACCAAGTCCCCATGGTCCCTAAATCCTGGATAAATACACAACATTACGCTTTAACTAGGGCGCATACATACCCCTCCTTTTGAGGCTAAAATATAGTCTAGAGCTATTTTATTATGCGGGCCATTAATTTAAACTAAACCTATTCTTGGTTAAGTGAGTAAATGTCTGTGGTTGTATGATTTAGGATATCCCTGTAAACCTGTCATACAGTAATCCAACTCCTACATTTGGGAATAAATTCCCTGAAACTTATTCTTCCCATAGACTACTTTTTAGCACTTGTGTATTGGGTGCATCTCTTCTGTTTCTAACTCTACCTGTGAGCAATTAACATAACCGTGTGTTTTACTAATAAAGCATTCTCCCACCGGGATATCATTCTTCAGGGAGATTCTATTAACCTATAAATCCAAACAAAATAAACAGTTAAACAAATAATAACTTATACTATTTTGTCATCCTTATGGGACGCCACTTACACAAACATAATGGAGCATACATTTGTAACTGAAAAATAATAAAAACCTGTAAAAATAAAAAGGTCAAAGTTCGTGTGTTGAGGCCTGGACATTTTTGCCTATGACCTTTATCCCTTGATGATTAGTGGTCATAGAGTATTGTGTCCATCAAAACACTTATTTGCAGGTGCTATGTCTTTGTCTTTATTAGCTGTTTGTGCTTAGGCTGGCACTATTTTGACGTGCGTGATGTGTATCCATGATGATAAGAAATTTTTACTGCAATACTGGTGATGAGTAGTATTTAAATGGCCTTTTCATCTGGGATGAAGAGCGTGCTTGCGTAGAAAATGCTTGACCATTAACCCGTCTTGTGTAGGTGCACTTTCAGCTTTAACCTGTGCCTAGAAAGACTCAAAAATATATATTAGTTGCATGCAATACTTATTAATTGTTTTATTACCAATAACATGGTCCTTAATTCGTTACTTTGAACTACTGATGGTCATAACTCATCTCATAAGTGTCTCATAGGGAGAGAATTTATACCTAGAAATAAATTCTTGTATTAATATGGTTACTACTATTATTAGCATCCACAATATTAAACAGAGCAACCAATATGGACTTGACTTTGCTACAATCCAAGTTCCTAAAACTTGGCACCTCAGCGTTTGCCAAACCAATTGCTTTCATAATCAACTCTATCCTGTCTGCAGGCCATACCCCCAAGACCTGGAAAACTGCCAGAGTTGTCCCAATCTTCAAAAATGGGGACAAAAACACTGTCTCAAACTACAAATCAATCTCTATTCTCCCAATACACACTTACTCTCATTCATACCTAACTGCCATCTGCCATTTTCTCTGATGCAAATGGTGTCAACCTTTTAGTCATTTAATACTAACTAACCTTAAAACTCGCCCCACAAATCAAGCATCCCAACAGCCTGCACTCATTTCTATTGTCCCACACCCACAGTCACTCCTGACTTTCACCTCAAACACTCCACTGTAACTATTCTGCTAAAAATGTGAAATGCCTTGTATATAATATATGCCCTGTTCACTTATGCAATTATATATCCCCTGTCCTTTAACTCTATTTCCAGGACATACCCAAAAACAAATAAATGGTTACAAAATTATAAATTTGGCAGATATGATATATCCCTCAACATTGGGACGGCTTGCTACCTGCTTTGCTGTGACATCTGCAAAGGTATTATTATTTTTTACCAGGGGCCTGTCAGCCCTGTTAGTATGGCAGCAACTTTTTATTACTGCAAGAGCCCTTGGAGTTAACATTGCTATAATAAATTCTGAACCTGCTGTGCATTGTGTATCAATAATCTATGTATCTCAACTCTTTTGTTCATATATTATCTAAACAACTATGTGAACAAAAATACAAAAATAGTTATGAAAACAGGTTGCTTGATATATAGCAAAATTAAACTGGTAAATAGATTTGTATGTGTAGTGACTACAAAAATATTTACTGCTTGTGTTAAAAGAAAAAGCCTGCAGTAGGTCTTTTAACAACTGTGGCATTTACAATATAAGAAAAATCCTGAAATCCTGAACAAAAGATTTCCTTATAAAATAGACAAATAATTTTGAATTCTTTGCAAAGTGCTGAGCACACGTCCAGCATTAACTTTAAAAGACACTCTGACTTTAAAAAGAAAGAAAAAATAATTTTCAAGGCGCTTTTTTTTTTTTCTGGGAAAACAGCCAGAAACCTCAAAGTACAGATAACGGGTTTCGCTGTCTAATTCATATTAACTGCTGGATTAATCCTTACGCAGGGGATTGTAACATTAGTTTAATGTTAAATATGAAGCTTTCCACGCTGTCCTAAAACTGCATTTTGTATGGTCTTTTAAAAATTAAATAACGGGAATATTTCAAATTACTTATAAACACCAAGTCTATGCCTACAAGAAAGAGCATGCAACATTCTTTCACTCATTCCTCTGAATGCCTTCTGAAAGAAATCTCATATTCCTGCAAACTTCCATCAATACAATTGCTATCCCATTTTAACTATGCCCTCTCTTAAACTAAACAAAATATCTTCAAACATGCAACAGTTATACCATGACTAAAAAAACAGCAAGCTTGACCCTACCTGTCTTGTATGGCTTCTACACTGCTTATTTAACGGAGACAATTCTCGCTAAAATAACTGACCTTCATGCTGCTAAAGGCAGATATCATCACACTCCGCTCACACCACGGACACCCTCCTTTTGAAGCGCTATGTACATTAATGGTGTTATATACATATATAATACAATATATTAATTCAAACAGTGCTTGTGAGCTCTTACCAGCATTTTAAACAAAAACATCTTAATCCTGTAGAAATAAAATTGAAATGTGTTATCTTACTGCTTTACGGAAAAAAAGACAGTTCTACATTACCTTGTTCTCATGAATAAACTGCTTAAGCACAGAGCTAGTTAATTTTAATGTGAATGCTTCACATTCTTTAAACTGTAAGGGAGAGGCTGTTACCCTCCTTTTATTAAGATAGAAATACCACAAACGAAAAGAAATGTGTCCGGTTTAAAAAGTATCCGCCTGGCCAGGACGTATAAACCTTTCAAACTATAACCAGGGACAGAGCTGAATATACTCCCCTTTTGTTGTGAGGTATTTCTCTCTATATTCGGTGTACACCTTTTTAAAACCTTTTAAAATTAGATTTCATCATGAGCAACTAATATTCATATTTTTTGTACAGATGATAATCAGCATGACTTTCACACAAGAAATCATTCAAGAAAAAAATTCATCAGGGTTACAAACAAACTCTTTTACATAAGGTAGCGGTGTTTTTTTTTTTGTTTTTTTTTACTGAGACTTTCACTCTGAGCCCCCACAGGCAAAGCAGCACTTCCCTGCTTCTGACTAATAGTGGCACACTCTCTGCCAATGACCAAAACCACCACAATTAAAACAGACACCATTATTCTGAGCTATTATTCCTGATTGATTTCTGAGACCAGCATAAACCATTAGTAGCTTATAGACAAACAGCTTAATTATGACAAATAATTGCAATATTTATACTTACACAATATACAATTGTAGTTCAGCTAGATCAGAGATAACAGTCCAGTCGTACACAAAATTTACTGGACTTAACCAAATTTTTTGTTTAAAAGAGCCTAACCCAATTCTTCAGTCACAATTTAGGCCTATTAAATTCCCAGAGGGGGTGAAGCATCATATATAAAAGTTTACATATATACTCACCACCTCTGTGAACATCCCACTTCTTACACCAAAACTGAAGGAAAATACGTTATTTCCTCCCCTGGCTTCAGAACCGAGAGGAACCTTTCCTCTGCCAAGTAAACTGAAGCCATGTGACTGGATACACTATCTGCACCGTTTGCAGCAGACTCCCCCGGAGAAGCTTCCACGCCCTGCCACTGTTATCTTCGATCTTTGGGGAACTATCAGGCCTGGAAGACGAACGAAATGAAACGTAACGCAAACCAGGTTTCAAATCCTTTGTCTCAATTTATTACTCCTAGGGTAATGACTTTTATACAGAAAAAAAAAAGATATTGGTTAGAGGCGTAACATGGGCGTAACATAGGTGTATCATAGGCGTGTCTTGGGCGTAGCTTTGATTAGAGGCATGATTTAAGGGGCAGGACATATTAGTGGCGTGACTTTTGGGACGTGTCTTTTCCAATACAAGCAATGTCTGACTACATAGCTTATGCATTGTCTGTTATCAAAAGAGACCTTGAGTCTTTAACAACTATATTACACTATTTTGCTTCTTGCAGAGAACCATTCTATTATATTCTAACTAAAACATCAGGAAATTGACAACACAAAAGTATCGTATTAATATCCTGACCAGGAAGAAAGGAAATGCAATTTAGCAGAAACCGAGTGCATTTATGAATTATATTTCAGCAAAAGGCTGACTACAGAATCTTAACTAGTTATGACCAGACAAAATGGAAGCTTAACATGAGTGCAGATTCTGGCCTGACATATTGGTCCTAACACACACACAGCTTGAATAACAAAATAGCACGAATAAACACTTACTGGGATGGGGCAAAACTAAATAAAATGTCAACAGAACGAAATCCTCAGAAATCTAGTCTCTAGGCATCAATTCCCAAACGCGGGGTTAAGAGCAGCCCCGCTGGACAGGAGTTAGAGTGAGAGACGGTTCATCAGTGCTGATAACCTGACAGTTTGATTTTTTTACCAAACTACGTTGATACGCCTGCTGACTTTGGACTTTACCATTGAACTTAGTCTCCGTGTGGATTACGCATATAGCTTGATTTCTGTGGGCTGCTCTGGCCGTTGGGGATAACAAGGTCAAGGGAAGTACCTTGTGGTCCTTCTGGACCCAGGGGAATGGGCCTGAGGAAGAGTTTTTTTCCAAAACGTTGCCCCCCGATTACCCTCTTTCCCCCCATTGTATATGTTGACACCCCCCCTCCCCACACCTTGTTGATTGTTTTCCCCACTCCCTGTCCCTATTTACCTTTTCCCCTCACTACCCCTTTGTAGGGTCTTGTATTTAACTGCCTGTGCAACATCACTCCAAGTTATATTGTATTATCTTGTGCTTGCATTAAATTATTTATTCTTTGGCATATACTATGTTTTGAGCATTTTCCCATAGTCCGTGAGTGCTGGAACTTTAGAGGATAATTCGTTCTTGACTAGGGCGCCACTTGCAACCCCTGTATCTTCGCCGAAAGGAAACTTTTCATTTAGTCCTTGCAGGATTCGTTCGGGAATCCTTAGTTATAACAAACTTTTGAAGCCAGGTAAAAGTCTTAGTTACGATGAGATTTCTTGTACCGCACGATGTACAGTAGCTCAGATGAATCTTGTTACATGATGGAACTAACTTTCCAATTGGCGGCACAAACTTTTGAAAGCACCAAAGTCCTATCTTTATAATGTGCAGCCAATCACTCCATGGGAACCATATTGCCACCCTATGGCTGAGTTGCCCACAGTTCCTGCAGTTGGGCAAGGGGCTTCACGGTATGCAAACGGTCATGTGCTATCACACCTGAGCCGCTTAGCATACCTGACCAAGCCCCTTTTCTGGCGGCAGAAAGTCTACATCTGGCAGGGAAACCTGTTTATCTTCACTTCCCTCCACTTCAAAATTTCCAATGTCTCTACCTTTTCAAGTCTGGACTTTCCTAGACACTCTAAAGTCGTCTCAGCATGGTGTCTTAGAAGTCCGCACTTAAGATGTGCATGAGTTACTCACCGGAATGGTCGGTCATAAATTGAGCTTGCTAATTCCCAATGTATTTGCTGCCTGAATGCAAATGCCCTGGCTCTTTATAATTTTAATACTAAAAAAGAGGGGAACCTTTATTTACTATTTTCCCCAAAAGTTAACAACCTGTAAACTATGGCTGCCTTACTGTTGTGACCCCAGCAGTACCCACACAAATTTTCACATTTCCCACATGTCCTTAGCTCAAGTTAGCTATTTAATTATCTGTGGTCTGCGGTTAAAACTTTCTCCCTATCTGCGGTTTGGGCAGTGACTCATTGTTGCAAGGCCTGAAGCGCAGACATGGCCGCTGCCATACTTATTCAATTAACCTGCGGTTTAGGCCGTGGTTCAGTGTAGCAATGCGTTGAACTATCTAACCGCAACCCCACTTATCCAATTGACCTAAATACAGTGATGTGGTATGTGTGGTTGCAACTCTAGGGACCAAGCATTAACGGCGACCGCAGTCATTCAATGTAGCTCATTTTAGCGCGTGTGGTCCGCTTATCCATTGACGGACACACAGACAATTCTCATGTATTTACAGGCTCTCAACCAGCAGTGGGCTGCAGAGCTGACACTTCACATTTACAATATGACTCGGGGGCACCCAGCCGGGCATAATACCTTTTATTTTCTGGCCCGGGCACCCCCTCACCCTCACAGTTAGCTAAGTAATCCCTCTGCTGTACAGTGTTGGTGGTGCTCCATCTCCTTTGAGCCCTTGCTGGGCCTTGTACTACTCTCTCTGTGTCTGTACGTATTCCCATCTTGGGTACTGAATGCAATTTTGTGGCCTTCTGGGTGAGAGTCCACTATGGACCCTCTGATTGGGCTGATCCAGATATGCCTCGGGGGCTCTGGCTAGAGAAACCACTTTGAAGCATAATCTTCCGCTATGGGAATAATGACATTAGTGTAGAATCATTATTGGGGATGCTATCTAAATAAAGAGTTGTCCCTAACTATAAAACAATATTGGGAATTTTTACCCTATATCCTAGACTCCTCTATATTATAACCTATATACACTATTAACAGTGTGGCCCCTCACCTGCGACTCCTCCTGGGACTTGACCTTATAGAAACCTCTCCCTATTATGTATATCCTGTGATGACATCACTATCACAAGGCAGAAGTTGGCAGGGATATGATTCTGCCTAGTAACCAAGCACCATAAAACCAGGTAGGATGATTACCTGTTTTAAGATTACCACTGCACAGGAACACTACCAGGAACCATCCCCTGGCCAGGGCCGCTGACAGATTTCCTGGTGCAAAGGACTAAAGTTAAATTAAATTACCCCTTGGCAGTATTGCAAGCACCCCCCCCCCCCCTCCCTCATTTCACACCTCTCGTGCCACCACTATTTCCCACCCTCTTCCCATATATAGTACAATAAAAAAATACAATCTAATGGCACCTAACCCCTTCATCACCTTAGCAATTAATAAACGCTGTAGTAATTAAGGTGTTAATCCACCCTCCCTCGCTACCCATCCGGGAGACCTAACCACCCACCCAAGGGCCACTATACCCTCTATCCATTGATTGTCACAGAGGTACATCAAAACCCATGTAAAATCGGCATAAGTCACTATAGCAGTCAATGGCCAACCTACAAAAAAAAATCAAGCACAACAATATACACTAATT